>NC_092178.1:2672928-2831198 GCF_045791955.1 Oncorhynchus clarkii lewisi
GTCTCTACAGGTCTGACACAGGTCTCTACAGGTCTGACACAGGTCTCTACAGGTCTGACACAGGTCCATACAGGTCTCTACAGGTCTGACACAGGTCTCTACAGGACTCTACAGGTCTGACACAGGTCTCTACAGGTCTGACACAGGTCTCTACAGGTCTGACACGGGTCTCTACAGATCTCTACAGGTCTGACACGGGTCTCTACAGGTCTCTACAGGTCTGACACAGGTCTCTACAGGTGTCTACAGGTCTTTACAGGTATGACACAGGTCTCTACAGGTCTTACACAGGTCTCTACAGGTCTCTACAGGTCTGACACAGGTCTCTACATGTCTCTACAGGTCTCTACAGGTCTTACACAGGTCTTTACAGGTCTCTGCAGGTCTTACACAGGTCTCTACAGGTCTGACACAGGTCTCTACAGGTCTGACACGGGTCTCTACAGATCTCTACAGGTCTGACACGGGTCTCTACAGGTCTCTACAGGTCTGACACAGGTCTCTACAGGTGTCTACAGGTCTTTACAGGTATGACACAGGTCTCTACAGGTCTTACACATGTCTCTACAGGTCTCTACAGGTCTGACACAGGTCTCTACATGTCTCTACAGGTCTCTACAGGTCTGACACAGGTCTCTACAGGTGTCTACAGGTCTTTACAGGTATGACACAGGTCTCTACAGGTCTTACACAGGTCTCTACAGGTCTCTACAGGTCTGACACAGGTCTCTACATGTCTCTACAGGTCTCTACAGGTCTTACACAGGTCTTTACAGGTCTCTGCAGGTTTTACACAGGTCTCTACAGGTCTGACACAGGTCTGACACAGGTCTCTACAGGTCTCTACAGGTCTGACAGAGGTCTCGAAAGGTCTGACACAGGTCTCTACAGGTCTGACACAGGTCTCTACAGGTCTCTGCAGGTCTCTACAGGTCTGACAAAGGTCTCTACAGTTCTGACACAGGTCTCTACAGGTCTCTGCAGGTCTCTACAGGTCTGACACAGGTCTGACACAGGTCTCTACAGGTCTCTACAGGTCTGACACACGTCTGACACAGGTCTCTACAGGTCTCAACGGGTCTCTACAAGTCTGACAAAGGTCTCTACAGGGCTCTACAGGGCTCTACAAGTCTTTACATGTACCTACAGGTCTCTATAGGTCTATATACGTCTCTACAGGTCTCTACAGATCTCTAGAGGTATCAACAGGCCCTACAGGTCTACACATGTCTCCATATGTCTCCATATGTCTCTACAGGTCTATACAGGTCTGACACAGGTCTCTACACGTCTGACACAGGTCCATACAGGTCTCTACAGGTCTGACACAGGTCTCTACAGATCTCTACAGGTCTGACACAGGTCTCTACAGGTCTCTACAGGACTATACAGGGCTCTACAGGTCTCTACAGGTCTGACACAGGTCTCTACAGGTCTCTACAGGACTATACAGGGCTCTACAAGTCTCTACAGGTCTCTACAGGTCTCCACATGTCTCCATATGTCTATACAGGTCTCTACAGGTCTGACACAGGTCTCTACAGGTCTGACACAGGTCTCTACGGGACTCTACAGGGCTCTACATGTCTCTACAGGTCTCCACAGGTCTCCAGAGGTATCAACAGGCCCTACAGGTCTCCACATGTCTCCATATGTCTCTACAGGTCTCTACAGGTCTGACACAGGTCTCTACAGATCTGACACAGGTCTCTACAGGTCTCTACAGGTCTGACACAGATCTCTACAGGGCTCAAAAGGCCATCCCAAAATACCTTTTGTCTTGGCCAGGAGTCCTGGGCTTCAAACCAAGGGGAAAAGGGTCTCGGCCTGAGCCAGAGGAGACACACACACAAACACAACCACCCCGCAGGGCAGTAGCAGTGGGAGAGGGAGAGGGCCAAAAGTAGAGTGATCTAGGAGTCAGGGGAAACCGATAGGGACTGAACAGCACAGAGAGACTCAACAACAACAACAACAACATTAACAACAACAACAACATAATCAACAACAATCAACATCTACAACAACAACAACAACAACATCAACAACAACAACATTAACAACAAGTCTAAACAGAACCTACAGGTCTCTATAGGGATATTCAGGTCTATACAGGTCTCAACAGGTCTCTAGAGGTCTCTAGAGGTATCTACAGGTCTGACACATGTCTGAAAAAATTATCCACAGGGTTCTAGAGGTCTCTATAGGTCTCAATACATCTTTACAGGTCTGACACAGGTCTCTACATGTTTCTAGAGGCTCCTACATGTCTCTGGAGGTCTCAACAAGTCTCAACTGGTCTATACAGGTCTCTACAGGTCTCCTCCACTCCACCTCCCTCTCCACCTCTCCTCTCCTCTCACCCGCCAATCTCACCTCCTAACTCCGAGTAGAGCAGAGACTGGTAGGTAAAAACCTGGAGAGTGGAAAACCTGTCAGGCTTGTCTTGAAGCTGTTTCCTCTCTCTTCATACTCTGTTTCTACTGGCACCAGGTGTACTCTCCCTGACTGAGCAAGGAGTGTGTGTGTTTGTGTGTTCTCCAAGCATGACTGAGCAGGAGACAGTATGTGTCAATGGGAGAGAGAAGACAGAGCGAGAAGGAGGAGAGAAGCGTGGGAGGAGAGGAAAGGAGAGAAGAGTGGGAGGAGAGGAAAGGAGAGAAGAGTGGGGGGAGAGGAAAGGAGAGAAGAGTGGGAGGAGAGGAAAGGAGAGAAGAGTGGGAGGAGAGGAAAGGAGAGAAGAGTGGGAGGAGAGGAAAGGAGAGAAGAGTGTGAGGAGAGGAAAGGAGAGAAGAGGGAGGAGAGGAAAGGAGAAAAGAGCTGGAGGAGAAGAAGGAGAGAAGAGTGGGGGGAGAAGGGAGGAGAGAAGAGTGGGAGGAGAGGCAAGGAGGGAAGAGTGGGAGGAGAGGCAAGGAGAGGAGAGAGGGAGGAGAGGAAAGGAGACAGAGCAAGAAGAAGGAGAGAAAAGAGGGAGGAGGGGAAAGGAGAGAAGAGGAGAGGAGAGGAGAGGGAGGGAGGGAGGAGAGGGAGGGAGGAGAGGAGAGGAGAGGAGAGGAAGAGAATGAACAATTCATAGTGTAGAAAGTCCCAAAAGTCCCAAAATACCTTTGTCTTGGCCAGGAGTCCTGGGCTTCAAACCAAGGGGAAAAGGGTCTCGGCTTGAGCCAGAGGAGACACACACACAAACACAACCACCCCGCAGGGCAGTAGCAGTGGGAGAGGGAGAGGGCCAAAAGTAGAGTGATCTAGGAGTCAGGGGAAACCGATAGGGACTGAACAGCACAGAGAGACTTAACAACAACAACAACAACATTAACAACAATAACAACCACATTAGCAATAACAACCACATTAGCAACAGCAACATTAGCACCAGCAACATTAACAACAACAACATTAGCAACAGCAACATTAAAAACAGCAACATTAGCAACAGCAAAATTAGCAACAGCAAAATTAGCAACAGCAACATTAACAAAAACAACATTAACAAAAACAACATTAACAACAACAAACATTAACTACAACAACATTAACAACAACAACATCAACAACAACATGAACAACAACATGAACAACAACCCAGTGTGTGGCACTCTGACTGCTCTGCCAGGTAGAACAATCTCCAACCACACCCAACAAACTGCTAGGTAGAACAATCTCTAACCACACCCAACAAACTGCTAGGTAGAACAATCTCTAACCACACCCAACAAACTGCTAGGTAGAACAATTTCCAACCCCACCCAACAAACTGCCAGGTAGAACAATCTCCAACCACACCCAACAAACTGCTAGGTAGAACAATCTCCAACCACACCCAACAAACTGCTAGGTAGAACAATCTCCATCCACACCCAACAAACTGCTAGGTAGAACAATCTCCATCCACACCCAACAAAAAGCTAGGTAGAACAAGCGCCAAATGTAGGTAGTTTTATTACAATTCATGTGAATATTTGGGATTATATCATTTTTGGACTTTTAAATTAATGATCTATACCCAGCCCAGTATTTTGCCAATAGCACGTTTAAAAAAAATCATTTAACATCAAAGGTATGTCTAATGCAACAACGTTTCCACCACGTTAGTAAGAACAAAATTAATTGGCTCGATACACAACTACTGGGGGGGAGGGGGGGGGGGTTAAATAAAGTAATTGGCAGTTAGCCTGAAGGCTTTTCAGGATGGCGTTTTCATAAGATCAGCTACCATAAACACAAGACCCTGAAGAACAAACTGGAACAAACAGGTCTAGTGGAGCCATTCTTCTGGGAAAACAGTGTTCATCTCTCTTTCTCTGTCTCTCTCTCTCTCTCTCTCTCTCTCTCTCTCTCTGAAAGAAACAAAAGCCCCTTTACTTTTCACTGCTGCAGTGTTACCATAGACACCGGTAGGTTCTTAGAATATTGCGGCATGGAAAGGTGGATGTGGATGTGATGTGTTTATCAGAGAGAGAGAGAGAGAGACTTCCCCAGCTACATCTCCCTCAGAGTGAGAAACTGGGTCAAAACACACACACACACACACACACACACACACACACACACACACACACACACACACACACACACACACACACACACACACACACACACACACACACACACACACACAGTCAACTGGACCAGCAGCAGCCGTGGTACTGTCTGGCTGAGCCTGGATCAAGTGCTCACTGAGATGGATCTTAAGGGGATCGGAGCTGGCTGGCTGGCTGTGTGTGTGTCTGCTGTGTCAGAGTACGAGTGAGTGAGTGATAAGGGCATCAGAGCGGGCTGGCTGGCGCTTCCTCAAAGGCCTCTAAACACAAAATCAACTTGTATTTGTCACATGCTTCGTAATCAACAGGTGTAGACTAACAGTGAAATGCTTACGGATGGGCCCTTTCCAACAATGTAGAGAGAAAGAAAATAGAGAAATAATAGAAAAGTAAAACACAGACTACGGTGGTTGATCAACTAATAGTTTAGAGGTAATGTGTGGTTTAGAACGGTACCCTGCATCACTGCGTCATTGCCCCAGACCACCACTAGGGGGAGTTAGAGCACCGATTATGCTTTTGGGTCCTGCTGTGTCTCTAACTGACAATGAATGGGGGACATAAACCTCAATAGAAACTGTTGATTGTGTACGACGTCGGTATTACTTACTAAAACTGTTGTCACACTAAGGTTTTTACTCTAAGAGAAACTTGGACTACAATTAGGGTGTGGAAATGTTAGGATTATTTTGTTCTTACTGCAGTACTGTAGCCTACACCCGACCGGTCACGTTGTACAGCGCCCGAGTGACTCAGCAGTCTAAAATACTACAGATGCTGGTTCAATACCCGACTGCGACAAGGAGACCCATGAGGTGACCGTATTCTTTTGTTTTCTCTCCCTCTAAAAACATAAATAAATAATTCTACATAACAAACTGTCTTTATTTACAAATTAGTAACAGAACAATAATCAAGCTTTGTTTAAAAAAAATAAAAAATAAAAATGATATTTTGGAGATTATTTCATTTTCAAATAACGTAAAGTGAGTGAGAAAAAGGCCATTCTTGAACATGAACCCCATGTTCAAACATGAACCCCATGTTCAAACATGAACCCCATGTTCAAGAATGGCCATTTTCTCACTCATTTTACGTTATTTGAAAATGAAATAATCTCCAAGATATCATTTTTTTTTAAAACAAAGCGATGATTAGCAACCAGCACCAGGACCAGCCCATCAGCTTCCAGCCCCAGGACCAACCCGTCAGCAACCAGCCCCAGGACCAGCCCGTCAGCAACCAGCCCCAGGACCAGCCCGTCAGCAGCCAGCCCCAGGACCAGCACATCAACAACCAGCCCCAGGACCAGCCCACCAGCAACCAGCCCAAGAACCAGACCCAGGACCAACCCGTCAGCAACCAGCCCCAGGACCAGCCCATCAGCAACCAGCCAAAGGACCAGCCCGTCAGCAACCAGCCCCAGGTCCTGGGGATGGCTGCTGATGGGCTGGTCCTGGGGGTGGTTGCTGATGGGCTGGTCTTGGGGATGGCTGCTGATGGGCAGGTCCTGGGGCTGGTTGCTGATGGGCTGGATGCTTATGGGCTGGTTATTGAAGGGCTGGTTGCTGACGGGCTGGTCCTTGGGCTGGTTGCTGATGGGCTGGTCCTGGGGATGGCTGCTGATGGGCTGGTCGTGGGGCAGGCTGCTGATGGGCTGGTCCTGGGATGGTTGCTGATGGGCTGGTCTTGGGGATGGCTGCTGATGGGCAGGTCCTGGGGCTGGTCCTGGGGCTGGTTGCTGATGGACTGGTCCTGGGGATGGTTGCTAATTGGCTGGTCCTGGGGCAGGTTGCTGAAGGGCTGGTTCTGGGGCTGGTTGCTGATGGGCTGGTCCTGGGGCTGGTTGTTGATGGGCTGGTTGCTGATGGGCTGGTCCTGGGGATGTTTGCTGATGGGCTGGTTATGGGGATGGTTGCTGATGAGCTGGTCCTGGGCTGGTTGCTGATGGGCTGGTCCTGGGGCTGGTTGCTGATGGGCTGGTCCTGGGGCTGGTTGCTGATGGGCTGATCCTGGGGCTTGTCCTGGGGCTGGTCCTGGGGCTGGTTGCTGATGGACTGGTCCTGGGGCTGGATGCTGATGGGCTGATCCTGGGGCTGGTTGCTGATGGACTGGTCCTGGGGCTGGTTGCTTATGGAATGGTTATTGACGGGCTGGTTGCTGACTGGCTGGTCCTTGGGCTGGTTCCTGATGGGCTGGTCCTGGGGCTGGTTGCTGATGGACTGGTCCTGGGGATGGTTGCTTATGGAATGGTTATTGACGGGCTGGTTGCTGATGGGCTGGTTCTGGGGATGGTTGCTGATGGGCTGGTCCTTGGGCTGGTTGTTGATGGGCAGGTCCTGGGGATGGTTGCTGATGGGCTGGTCCTGGGGATGGTTGCTGATGGGCTGGTCCTGGGGCTGGTTAATGATGGGCTGATCCTGGGGCTGGTTGCTGACGGGCTGGTCCTGAGGCTTGTCCTGGGGCTGGTCCTGGGGCTGGTTGCTGATGGACTGGTCCTGGGGCTGGTTGCTTATGTAAGGGTATGGAATGGTTATTGACGGGCTGGTTGCTGACGAGCTGGTCCTTGGGCTGGTTCCTGATGGGCTGGTCCTGGGGCTGGTTGCTGATGGACTGGTCCTGGGGGTGGTTGCTGATGGGCTGGTCTTGGGGATGGCTGCTGATGGGCAGGTCCTGGGGCTGGTTGCTGATGGGCTGGATGCTTATGGGCTGGTTATTGAAGGGCTGGTTGCTGACGGGCTGGTCCTTGGGCTGGTTGCTGATGGGCTGGTCCTGGGGATGGCTGCTGATGGGCTGGTCGTGGGGCAGGCTGCTGATGGGCTGGTCCTGGGATGGTTGCTGATGGGCTGGTCTTGGGGATGGCTGCTGATGGGCAGGTCCTGGGGCTGGTCCTGGGGCTGGTTGCTGATGGACTGGTCCTGGGGATGGTTGCTAATTGGCTGGTCCTGGGGCAGGTTGCTGAAGGGCTGGTTCTGGGGCTGGTTGCTGATGGGCTGGTCCTGGGGCTGGTTGTTGATGGGCTGGTTGCTGATGGGCTGGTCCTGGGGATGTTTGCTGATGGGCTGGTTATGGGGATGGTTGCTGATGAGCTGGTCCTGGGCTGGTTGCTGATGGGCTGGTCCTGGGGCTGGTTGCTGATGGGCTGGTCCTGGGGCTGGTTGCTGATGGGCTGATCCTGGGGCTTGTCCTGGGGCTGGTCCTGGGGCTGGTTGCTGATGGACTGGTCCTGGGGCTGGATGCTGATGGGCTGATCCTGGGGCTGGTTGCTGATGGACTGGTCCTGGGGCTGGTTGCTTATGGAATGGTTATTGACGGGCTGGTTGCTGACTGGCTGGTCCTTGGGCTGGTTCCTGATGGGCTGGTCCTGGGGCTGGTTGCTGATGGACTGGTCCTGGGGATGGTTGCTTATGGACTGGTTATTGACGGGCTGGTTGCTGATGGGCTGGTTCTGGGGATGGTTGCTGATGGGCTGGTCCTTGGGCTGGTTGTTGATGGGCAGGTCCTGGGGATGGTTGCTGATGGGCTGGTCCTGGGGATGGTTGCTGATGGGCTGGTCCTGGGGCTGGTTAATGATGGGCTGATCCTGGGGCTGGTTGCTGACGGGCTGGTCCTGAGGCTTGTCCTGGGGCTGGTCCTGGGGCTGGTTGCTGATGGACTGGTCCTGGGGCTGGTTGCTTATGTAAGGGTATGGAATGGTTATTGACGGGCTGGTTGCTGACGAGCTGGTCCTTGGGCTGGTTCCTGATGGGCTGGTCCTGGGGCTGGTTGCTGATGGACTGGTCCTGGGGATGGTTGCTGATTGGCTGGTCCTGGGGCTGGTTGCTGATGGGCTGGTCCTTTGGATGGTTGTTGATGGGCTGGTCCTGGGGATGGCTGCTGATGGGCTGGTCCTGGGGATGGTTGCTGATGAGCTGGTCCTGGGGCTGGTTGCTGATGGGCTGGTCCTGGGGATGGTTGTTATTGGGCTGGTCCTGGGGATGGCTGCAGATGGGCTGGTCCTGGGGATGTTTGCTGATGAGCTGGTCCTGGGCTGGTTGCTGATGGGCTTGTCCTGGGGATGGTTGCTGATGGGCTGGTCATGGGACTGGTTGCTGACGGGCTGGTCCTGGGGCTTGTCCTGGGGCTGGTCCTGGGGCTGGTTGCTGATGGGCTGGTTATTGACGGGCTGGTTGCTGACGGGCTGGTCCTTGGGCTGATCCTGATGGGCTGGTCCTGGGGCTGGTTGCCGATGGACGGGTCCTGTGGCTGGTTGCTGATTGGCTGGTTGCTGACGGGCTGGTCCTGGGGCTGGTTGCTGACGGGCTGGTCCTGGGGCTGGCTGCTGATGGGATGTTCCTGGGGCTGGTCCTGGGGCTGGTTGCTGACGGGCTGGTCCTTGGGCTGGTTGCTGATGGGCTGGTTATTGACGGGCTGGTTGCTGATGGGCTGGTCCTGGGGCTGGTTGCTGATGGACTGGTCCTGGGGCAGGCTGCTGATGGGATGGTCCTGGGGCTGGTAGCTGATGGGCTGGTCCTGGGCTGGTTGCTGATGGGCTTGTCCTGGGGCTGGTTGCTGATGGGCTGGTCCTGGGGCTGGTTGCTGACGGGCTGATCCTGGGGCTGGTTGCTGATGGGATGGTCCTGGGGCTTGTCCTGGGAATGGTCCAGGGGCTGGTTGCTGATGGGCTGGTTATTGACGGGCTGGTTGCTGATGGGCTGGTCCTGGGGCTGGTTGCTGATGGACTGGTCCTGGGGCAGGCTGCTGATGGGATGGTCGTGGGGATGGTTGCTGATGAGCTAGTCCTGGGCTGGTTGCTGATGGGCTTGTCCTGGGGCTGGTTGCTGATGGGCTTGTCCTGGGGATGGTTGCTGATGGACTGGTCCTGGGGCAGGCTGCTGTTGGGATGGTCCTGGGGCTGGTTGCTGATGGGCTGGTCCTGGGGCTGGTTGCTGATGGGCTGGTCCTGGGGATGGCTGCTGATGGGCTTGTCCTGGGGATGGTTGCTGATGAGCTCGTCCTGGGCTGGTTGCTGATGGGCTGGTCCTGGGGATGGTTGGTGATTGGCTGGTCCTGATGATGGCTGCTCATGGGCTGGTCCTGGGGATGGCTGCTGATGGGATGGTCCCGGGATGGCTGCTGATGGGCTGGTCCTGGGGATGGTTGCTGATGAGCTGGTCCTGGGGATGGTTGCTGATGGGCTTGTCCTGGGGATGGTTGCTGATGGGCTGGTCCTGGGGCTTGTCCTGGGGCTGGTCCTGGGGCTGGTTGCTGATGGGCTGGTTATTGACAGGCTGGTTGCTGACGGGCTGGTCCTTGGGCTGGTTCCTGAAGGGCTGGTCCTGTGGCTGGTTGCTGATGGACGGGTCCTGGGGCTGGTTGCTGATTGGCTGGTTGCTGACGGGCTGGTCCTGGGGCTGGTTGCTGATGGGCAGGTCCTGGGGATGGTTGGTGATTGGCTGGTCCTGATGATGGCTGCTCATGGGATGTTCCTGGGGATGGCTGCTGATTGGCTGGTCCTGGGGATGGTTGCTGATGAGCTGGTCCTGGGCTGGTTGATGATGGGCTGGTTCTGGGGCTGGTTGCTGATGGGCTGGTCCTGGGGAAGGTTGGTGATTGGCTGGTCCTGATGATGACTGCTCATGGGCTGGTCCTGGGGATGGCTGCTGATGGGATGGTCCTGGGGATGGCTGCTGATTGGCTGGTCCTGGGGATGGTTGCTGATGAGCTAGTCCTGGGCTGGTTGCTGATGGGCTGGTTCTGGGGCTGGTTGCTGATGGGCTGGTCCTGGGGATGGTTGGTGATTGGCTGGTCCTGATGATGGCTGCTCATGGGCTGGTCCTGGGGATGGCTGCTGATGGGATGGTCCCAGGGATGGCTGCTGATGGGCTGGTCCTGGGGATGGTTGCTGATGAGCTGGTCCTGGGGATGGTTGCTGATGGGCTTGTCCTGGGGATGGTTGCTGATGGGCTGGTCCTGGGGCTTGTCTTGGGCTGGTCCTGGCGCTGGTTGCTGATGGGCTGGTTATTGACGGGCTGGTTGCTGACGGGCTGGTCCTTGGGCTGGTTCCTGATGGGCTGGTCCTGTGGCTGGTTGCTGATGGACGGGTCTTGGGGCTGGTTGCTGATTGGCTGGTTGCTGACGGGCTGATCCTGGGGCTGGTTGCTGATGGACTGGTCCTGGGTTGGCTGCTGATGGGATGGTCCTGGGTTGGCTGCTGATGGGATGGTCCTGGGGCTGGTTGCTGATGGACTGGTCCTGGGCTGGATGCTGATGGGCTTGTCCTGGGGCTGGTTGCTGATGGGCTGGTCCTGGGGCTGGTTGCTGACGGGCTGGTCCTGGGGCTTGTCCTGGGGCTGGTCCTGGGGCTGGTTGCTGATGGGCTGGTTATTGACAGGCTGGTTGCTGATGGGCTGGTCTTGGGCTGGTTGCTGATGGGCTGGTCCTGGGGATGTCTGCTGATGGGCTGGTCCTGGGGATGGTTGGTGATTGGCTGGTCCTGATGATGGCTGCTCATGGGCTGGTCCTGGGGATGGCTGCAGATGGGATAGTCCCGGGGATGGCTGCTGATGGGCTGGTCCTGGGGATGGTTGCTGATGAGCTGGTCCTGGGGATGGTTGCTGATGGGCTTGTCCTGGGGATGGTTGCTGATGGGCTGGTCCTGGGGCTTGTCTTGGGGCTGGTCCTGGCGCTGGTTGCTGATGGGCTGGTTATTGACGGGCTGGTTGCTGACGGGCTGGTCCTTGGGCTGGTTCCTGATGGGCTGGTCCTGTGGCTGGTTGCTGATGGACGGGTCTTGGGGCTGGTTGCTGATTGGCTGGTTGCTGACGGGCTGGTCCTGGGGCTGGTTGCTGATGGACTGGTCCTGGGTTGGCTGCTGATGGGATGGTCCTGGGTTGGCTGCTGATGGGATGGTCCTGGGGCTGGTTGCTGATGGACTGGTCCTGGGCTGGATGCTGATGGGCTTGTCCTGGGGCTGGTTGCTGATGGGCTGGTCCTGGGGCTGGTTGCTGACGGGCTGATACTGGGGCTGGTTGCTGACGGGCTGGTCCTGGGGCTTGTCCTGGGGCTGGTCCTGGGGCTGGTTGCTGATGGGCTGGTTATTGATAGGCTGGTTGCTGATGGGCTTCGTCTTGGGCTGGTTGCTGATGGGCTGGTCCTGGGGATGGCTGCTGATGGGCTTTTCCTGGGGCTGGTTGCTGATGGACTGGTCCTGGGCTGGTTGTTGATGGGCTTGTCCTGGGGCTGATTGCTGATGGGCTGGTCCTGGGTCTGGTTGCTGACGGGCTGATCCTGAGGTTGGTTGCTGACGGGCTGGTCCTGGGGCTTGTCCTGAGGCTGGTTGCTGATGGGATGGTTATTGACGGGCTGGTTGCTGATGGGCTGGTCCTGGGGCCGGTTGCTGACTGGCTGGTCCTGGGGCTTGTCCTGGGGCTGGTCCTGGGGCTGGTTGCTGATGGGCTGGTTATTGACGGGCTGGTGGCTGATGGGCTGGTCCTGGGGCTGGTTGCTGATGAGCTAGTCCTGGGCTGGTTGCTGATGGGCTTGTCCTGGAGCTCTTTGCTTTTGGGCTTGTCCTGGGGATGGTTGCTGATGGGCTGGTCCTGGGGATGGCTGCTGATGGGCTGGTTCTGGGGATGGTTGATGATGGACTGGTCCTGGGGCAGGCTGCTGATGGGTTGGTCCTGGGTCTGGTTGCTGATGGGCTGGTCCTGGGGCTGGTTGCTGATGGGCTGGTCCTGGGTATGGCTGCTGATGGGCTTGTCCTGGGGATGGTTGCTGATGAGCTCAGCCTGGGCTGGTTGCTGATGGGCTGGTCCTGGGGATGGCTGCTGATGGGCTGGTCCTGGGGCTGGTTGCTGATGGGCTGGTCCTGGTGATGGCTGCTGATGGGCTGGTCATTGGGATGGTTGCTGATGAGCTGGTCCTGGGCTGGTTGCTGATGGGCTTGTCCTGGGGATGGTTGCTGATGGGCTTGTCCTGGGGATGGTTGCTGATGGGCTGGTCCTGGGGATGGCTGCTGATGGGCTGGTCCTGGGGATGGCTGCTGATGGGCTGGTCCTGGGGATGGTTGCTGATGGGCTGGTCCTGGGGATGGCTGCTGATGGGCTGGTCCTCGGGATGGTTGCTGATGAGCTGGTCCTGGGCTGGTTGCTGATGGGTTTGTCCTGGGGCTGGTTGCTGATTGGCTGGTTGCTGACGTGCTGGTCCTGGGGCTGGTTGCTGACGGGCTGGTCCTGGGGATGGTTGGTGATTGGCTGGTCCTGGGGATGGCTGCTGATGGGCTGGTCCTGGGGATGGCTGCTGATGGGCTGGTCCTGGGGATGGCTGCTAATGGGCTGGTCCTTGGGCTGGTTCCTGATGGGCTGATCCTGGGGCTGGTTGCTGATGGACTGGTCCTGGGCTCGTTGCTGATGGGCTTGTCCTGGGGCTGGTTGCTGATGGGCTGGTCCTGGGGCTGGTTGCTGACGGGCTGATCCTGAGGCTGGTTGCTGACGGGCTGGTCCTGGGGCTTGTCCTGGGGCTGGTCCTGGGGCTGGTTGCTGATGGGCTGGTTATTGACGGGCTGGTTGCTGATGGGCTGGTCCTGGGGCTGGATGCTGATGGGATGGTCCTGGGGCTGGTTGCTGATGGGCTTGTCCTGGGGCTGGTCCTGGGGCTGGTTGCTGATGGGCTGGTTATTGACGGGCTGGTTGCTGATGTGCTGGTCCTGGGGCTGGATGCTGATGGGATGGTCCTGGGGCTGGTTGCTGATGGGCTTGTCCTGGGGCAGGTTCTGGGGCTGGTTGCTGATGGGCTGGTCCTGGGGATGGTTGATGATGGGATGGTCCTGGGGCTGGTTGCTGATGGGCTGGTCCTCGGGCTGGTTGCTGATGGGCTGGTCCTGGGGATGGCTGCTGATTGGCTGGTCCTGGGGATGGTTGCTGATGAGCTAGTCCTGGGCTGGTTGCTGATGGGCTGGTTCTGGGGCCTGTTGCTGATGGGCTGGTCCTGGGGATGGTTGGTGATCGGCTGGTCCTGGGGATGGCTGCTGATGGGCTGGTCCTGGGGATGGCTGCTGATGGGCTGGTCCTGGGGATGGCTGCTAATGGGCTGGTCCTTGGGCTGGTTCCTGATGGGCTGATCCTGGGGCTGGTTGCTGATGGACTGGTCCTGGGCTCGTTGCTGATGGGCTTGTCCTGGGGCTGGTTGCTGATGGGCTGGTCCTGGGGCTGGTTGCTGACGGGCTGATCCTGAGGCTGGTTGCTGACGGGCTGGTCCTGGGGCTTGTCCTGGGGCTGGTCCTGGGGCTGGTTGCTGATGGGCTGGTTATTGACGGGCTGGTTGCTGATGGGCTGGTCCTGGGGCTGGTTGCTGATGGGATGGTCCTGGGGCTGGTTGCTGATGGGCTTGTCCTGGGGCTGGTTCTGGGGCTGGTTGCTGATGGGCTGGTTATTGACGGGCTGGTTGCTGATGTGCTGGTCCTGGGGCTGGATGCTGATGGGATGGTCCTGGGGCTAGTTGCTGATGGGCTGGTCCTGGGGCTGGTTGCTGACGGGCTGATCCTGAGGCTGGTTGCTGACGGGCTGGTCCTGGGGCTTGTCCTGGGGCTGGTCCTGGGGCTGGTTGCTGATGGGCTGGTTATTGACGGGCTGGTTGCTGATGTGCTGGTCCTGGGGCTGGATGCTGATGGGATGGTCCTGGGGCTGGTTGCTGATGGGCTGGTCCTCGGGCTGGTTGCTGATGGGCTGGTCCTGGGGATGGCTGCTGATTGGCTGGTCCTGGGGATGGTTGCTGATGAGCTAGTCCTGGGCTGGTTGCTGATGGGCTGGTTCTGGGGCCTGTTGCTGATGGGCTGGTCCTGGGGATGGTTGGTGATTGGCTGGTCCTGATGATGGCTGCTCATGGGCTGGTCCTGGGGATGGCTGCTGATGGGCTGGTCCCGGGGATGGCTGCTGATGGGCTGGTCCTGGGGATGGTTGCTGATGAGCTGGTCGTGGGGATGGTTGCTGATGGGCTGGTCCTGGGGCTGGTTGCTGATGGGCTGGTTATTGACGGGCTGGTTGCTGATGTGCTGGTCCTGGGGCTGGATGCTGATGGGATGGTCCTGGGGCTGGTTGCTGATGGGCTTGTCCTGGGGCAGGTTCTGGGGCTGGTTGCTGATGGGCTGGTCCTGGGGATGGTTGATGATGGGATGGTCCTGGGGCTGGTTGCTGATGGGCTGGTCCTCGGGCTGGTTGCTGATGGGCTGGTCCTGGGGATGGCTGCTGATTGGCTGGTCCTGGGGATGGTTGCTGATGAGCTAGTCCTGGGCTGGTTGTTGATGGGCTGGTTCTGGGGCCTGTTGCTGATGGGCTGGTCCTGGGGATGGTTAGTGATTGGCTGGTCCTGATGATGGCTGCTCATGGGCTGGTCCTGGGGATGGCTGCTGATGGGCTGGTCCCGGGGATGGCTGCTGATGGGCTGGTCCTGGGGATGGTTGCTGATGAGCTGGTCGTGGGGATGGTTGCTGATGGGCTTGTCCTGGGGCTGGTTGCTGACGGGCTGGTCCTGGGGCTTGTCCTGGGGCTGGTCCTGGGGCTGGTTGCTGATGGGCTGGTTATTGACGGGCTGGTTGCTGACGGGCTGGTCCTTGGGCTGGTTCCTGATGGGCTGGTCCTGTGGCTGGTTGCTGATGGACAGGTCCTGGGGCTGGTTGCTGATTGGCTGGTTGCTGACGGGCTGGTCCTGGGGCTGGTTGCTGATGGACTGGTCCTGGGTTGGCTGCTGATGGGCTGGTCCTGGGGATGGTTGCTGATGAGCTGGTCCTGGGCTGGATGCTGATGGGCTTGTCCTGGGGCTGGTCCTGGGGCTGGTTCCTGATGGGCTGGTCCTTGGGCTGGTTCCTGATGGGCTGGTCCTTGGGCTGGTTCCTGATGGGCTGGTCCTTGGGCTGGTTGCTGATGAACTGGTCCTTGGGCTGGTTGCTGATGAACTGGTCCTGGGGCAGGCTGCTGATGGACTGGTTGTTGACGGGCTGGTCCTGGGGCTGGTTGCTGATAGGCTGGTCCTGGGGATGTCTGCTGTTGGACTGGTCCTGGGGATGGTTGCTGATGAGCTGGTCCTGGGCTGGTTCCTGATGGGCTGGTCCTGTGGCTGGTTGCTGATGGACTGGTCCTGGGTTGGCTGCTGATGGGCTGGTCCTGGGGATGGTTGCTGATGAAATGGTCCTGGGCTGGATGCTGATGGGCTTGTCCTGGGGCTGGTCCTGGGGCTGGTTCCTGATGGGCTGGTCCTGGGCTGGTTCCTGATGGGCTGGTCCTGTGGCTGGTTGCTGATGGACAGGTCCTGGGGCTGGTTGCTGATTGGCTGGTTGCTGACGGGCTGGTCCTGGGGCTGGTTGCTGATGGGCTGGTCCTGGGGCTGGTTGCTGATGGACTGGTCCTGGGTTGGCTGCTGATGGGCTGGTCCTGGGGATGGTTGCTGATGAAATGGTCCTGGGCTGGATGCTGATGGGCTTGTCCTGGGGCTGGTCCTGGGGCTGGTTCCTGATGGGCTGGTCCTTGGGCTGGTTCCTGATGGGCTGGTCCTGGGGCTGGTTGCTGATTGGCTGGTTGCTGACGGGCTGGTCCTGGGGCTGGTTGCTGATGAGCTGGTCCTGGGCTGGTTGCTGATGGGCTTGTCCTGGGACTGGTTGCTGACGGGCTGGTTGCGGACCGACTGGTACTGGGGCTGGCTGCTGATGGGCTGGTCCTGGGGCTGGTCCTGGGGCTTGTTCCTGATGGGCTGGTCCTGGGGGTGGTTGCTGATGAACTGGTCCTGGGGCAGGCTGCTGATGGGATGGGCCTGGGGCTGGTCCTGGGGCTGGTTGCTGACGGGCTGGTCCTGGGGCTGGTTCCTGTTGGACTGGTCCTGGGGCTTGTCCTGGGGCTGGTCCTGGGGCTGGTTGCTGATGGGCTGGTTATTGACGGGCTGGTTGCTGACGGGCTGGTCCTTGGGCTGGTTGCTGACGGACGAGTCCTGGGGCTGGCTGCTGATGGGATGGTCCTGGGGCTGGTCCTGGGGCTGTTTCCTGATGGGCTGGTCCTGGGGCTGGTTGCTGACGGGCTGGTCCTGGGGCTGGCTGCTGATGGGCTGGTCCTGGGGCTTGTCCTGGGGCTGGTCCTGGGGCTGGTTGCTGATGGGCTGGTTATTGACGGGCTGGTTGCTGATGGGCTGGTCCTGGGGCTGGTTGCTGATGGGATGGTCCTGGGGCTGGTTGCTGATGGGCTTGTCCTGGGGCTGGTCCTGGGGCTGGTTGCTGATGGGCTGGTTATTGACGGGCTGGTTGCTGATGTGCTGGTCCTGGGGCTGGATGCTGATGGGATGGTCCTGGGGCTGGTTGCTGATGGGCTTGTCCTGGGGCAGGTTCTGGGGCTGGTTGCTGATGGGCTGGTCCTGGGGATGGTTGATGATGGGATGGTCCTGGGGCTGGTTGCTGATGGGCTGGTCCTCGGGCTGGTTGCTGATGGGCTGTTCCTGGGGATGGCTGCTGATTGGCTGGTCCTGGGGATGGTTGCTGATGAGCTAGTCCTGGGCTGGTTGCTGATGGGCTGGTTCTGGGGCCTGTTGCTGATGGGCTGGTCCTGGGGATGGTTGGTGATTGGCTGGTCCTGATGATGGCTGCTCATGGGCTGGTCCTGGGGATGGCTGCTGATGGGCTGGTCCCGGGGATGGCTGCTGATGGGCTGGTCCTGGGGATGGTTGCTGATGAGCTGGTCGTGGGGATGGTTGCTGATGGGCTGGTCCTGGGGCTGGTTGCTGATGGGCTGGTTATTGACGGGCTGGTTGCTGATGTGCTGGTCCTGGGGCTGGATGCTGATGGGATGGTCCTGGGGCTGGTTGCTGATGGGCTTGTCCTGGGGCAGGTTCTGGGGCTGGTTGCTGATGGGCTGGTCCTGGGGATGGTTGATGATGGGATGGTCCTGGGGCTGGTTGCTGATGGGCTGGTCCTCGGGCTGGTTGCTGATGGGCTGGTCCTGGGGATGGCTGCTGATTGGCTGGTCCTGGGGATGGTTGCTGATGAGCTAGTCCTGGGCTGGTTGCTGATGGGCTGGTTCTGGGGCCTGTTGCTGATGGGCTGGTCCTGGGGATGGCTGCTGATGGGCTGGTCCCGGGGATGGCTGCTGATGGGCTGGTCCTGGGGATGGTTGCTGATGAGCTGGTCGTGGGGATGGTTGCTGATGGGCTTGTCCTGGGGCTGGTTGCTGACGGGCTGGTCCTGGGGCTTGTCCTGGGGCTGGTCCTGGGGCTGGTTGCTGATGGGCTGGTTATTGACGGGCTGGTTGCTGACGGGCTGGTCCTTGGGCTGGTTCCTGATGGGATGGTCCTGTGGCTGGTTGCTGATGGACAGGTCCTGGGGCTGGTTGCTGATTGGCTGGTTGCTGACGGGCTGGTCCTGGGGCTGGTTGCTGATGGACTGGTCCTGGGTTGGCTGCTGATGGGCTGGTCCTGGGGATGGTTGCTGATGAGCTGGTCCTGGGCTGGATGCTGATGGGCTTGTCCTGGGGCTGGTCCTGGGGCTGGTTCCTGATGGGCTGGTCCTTGGGCTGGTTCCTGATGGGCTGGTCCTTGGGCTGGTTCCTGATGGGCTGGTCCTTGGGCTGGTTGCTGATGAACTGGTCCTGGGGCAGGCTGCTGATGGACTGGTTGTTGACGGGCTGGTCCTGGGGCTGGTTGCTGATAGGCTGGTCCTGGGGATGTCTGCTGTTGGACTGGTCCTGGGGATGGTTGCTGATGAGCTGGTCCTGGGCTGGTTCCTGATGGGCTGGTCCTGTGGCTGGTTGCTGATGGACAGGTCCTGGGGCTGGTTGCTGATTGGCTGGTTGCTGACGGGCTGGTCCTGGGGCTGGTTGCTGATGGGCTGGTCCTGGGGCTGGTTGCTGATGGACTGGTCCTGGGTTGGCTGCTGATGGGCTGGTCCTGGGGATGGTTGCTGATGAGCTGGTCCTGGGCTGGATGCTGATGGGCTTGTCCTGGGGCTGGTCCTGGGGCTGGTTCCTGATGGGCTGGTCCTTGGGCTGGTTCCTGATGGGCTGGTCCTGGGGCTGGTTGCTGATTGGCTGGTTGCTGACGGGCTGGTCCTGGGGCTGGTTGCTGATGAGCTGGTCCTGGGCTGGTTGCTGATGGGCTTGTCCTGGGACTGGTTGCTGACGGGCTGGTTGCGGACCGACTGGTACTGGGGCTGGCTGCTGATGGGCTGGTCCGGGGACTGGTCCTGGGGCTTGTTCCTGATGGGCTGGTCCTGGGGGTGGTTGCTGATGAACTGGTCCTGGGGCAGGCTGCTGATGGGATGGGCCTGGGGCTGGTCCTGGGGCTGGTTGCTGACGGGCTGGTCCTGGGGCTGGTTCCTGTTGGACTGGTCCTGGGGCTTGTCCTGGGGCTGGTCCTGGGGCTGGTTGCTGATGGGCTGGTTATTGACGGGCTGGTTGCTGACGGGCTGGTCCTTGGGCTGGTTGCTGACGGACGAGTCCTGGGGCTGGCTGCTGATGGGATGGTCCTGGGGCTGGTCCTGGGGCTGTTTCCTGATGGGCTGGTCCTGGGGCTGGTTGCTGACGGGCTGGTCCTGGGGCTGGCTGCTGATGGGCTGGTCCTGGGGCTGGTCCTGCTGATGGCTGCTGATGGGCAGGTCCTGGGGATGGCTGCTGATGGGCAGGTCCTGGGGATGGCTGCTGATGGGCTGGTCCTGGGGATGGCTGCTGATGGGCTGGTCCTTGGGATGGTTGCTGATGAGCTGGTCCTGGGCTGGTTGCTGATGGGCTTGTCCTGTGGATGTTTGCTGATGGGCTGGTCCTGGGGCTGGTCCTGGGGCTGGTCCTTGGGCTGGTTCCTGATGGGCTGGTCCTGGGGCTGGTTGCTGGCGGGCTGGTCCTGGGGCTGGTCCTGGGGCTTGTTCCTGATGGGCTGGTCCTGGGGGTGGTTGCTGATGAACTGGTCCTGGGGCAGGCTGCTGATGGGATGGGCCTGGGGCTGGTCCTGGGGCTGGTTGCTGACGGGCTGGTCCTGGGGCTGGTTCCTGTTGGACTGGTCCTGGGGCTGGCTGCTGATGGGCTGGTCCTGGGGCTGGTTGCTGATGGGCTTGTCCTGGGGCTGGTTGCTGACGGGCTGGTTGCTGACGGACTGGTCCTGGGGCTGGTTGCTGATGGGCTTGTCCTGGGGCTGGTTGCTGATGGGCTTGTCCTGGGGCTGGTCCTGGGGCTGGTTGCTGATGGGCTGGTTATTGACGGGCTGGTTGCTGATGTGCTGGTCCTGGGGCTGGATGCTGATGGGATGGTCCTGGGGCTGGTTGCTGATGGGCTGGTCCTCGGGCTGGTTGCTGATGGGCTGGTCCTGGGGATGGCTGCTGATTGGCTGGTCCTGGGGATGGTTGCTGATGAGCTAGTCCTGGGCTGGTTGCTGATGGGCTGGTTCTGGGGCCTGTTGCTGATGGGCTGGTCCTGGGGATGGTTGGTGATTGGCTGGTCCTGATGATGGCTGCTCATGGGCTGGTCCTGGGGATGGCTGCTGATGGGCTGGTCCCGGGGATGGCTGCTGATGGGCTGGTCCTGGGGATGGTTGCTGATGAGCTGGTCGTGGGGCTGGTTGCTGATGGGCTTGTCCTGGGGCTGGTCCTGGTTGCTGATGGGCTGGTCCTGGGGCTGGTTGCTGATGGGCTGGTTATTGACGGGCTGGTTGCTGATGTGCTGGTCCTGGGGCTGGATGCTGATGGGATGGTCCTGGGGCTGGTTGCTGATGGGCTTGTCCTGGGGCAGGTTCTGGGGCTGGTTGCTGATGGGCTGGTCCTGGGGATGGTTGATGATGGGATGGTCCTGGGGCTGGTTGCTGATGGGCTGGTCCTCGGGCTGGTTGCTGATGGGCTGGTCCTGGGGATGGCTGCTGATTGGCTGGTCCTGGGGATGGTTGCTGATGAGCTAGTCCTGGGCTGGTTGCTGATGGGCTGGTTCTGGGGCCTGTTGCTGATGGGCTGGTCCTGGGGATGGCTGCTGATGGGCTGGTCCCGGGGATGGCTGCTGATGGGCTGGTCCTGGGGATGGTTGCTGATGAGCTGGTCGTGGGGATGGTTGCTGATGGGCTTGTCCTGGGGCTGGTTGCTGACGGGCTGGTCCTGGGGCTTGTCCTGGGGCTGGTCCTGGGGCTGGTTGCTGATGGGCTGGTTATTGACGGGCTGGTTGCTGACGGGCTGGTCCTTGGGCTGGTTCCTGATGGGCTGGTCCTGTGGCTGGTTGCTGATGGACAGGTCCTGGGGCTGGTTGCTGATTGGCTGGTTGCTGACGGGCTGGTCCTGGGGCTGGTTGCTGATGGACTGGTCCTGGGTTGGCTGCTGATGGGCTGGTCCTGGGGATGGTTGCTGATGAGCTGGTCCTGGGCTGGATGCTGATGGGCTTGTCCTGGGGCTGGTCCTGGGGCTGGTTCCTGATGGGCTGGTCCTTGGGCTGGTTCCTGATGGGCTGGTCCTTGGGCTGGTTCCTGATGGGCTGGTCCTTGGGCTGGTTGCTGATGAACTGGTCCTGGGGCAGGCTGCTGATGGACTGGTTGTTGACGGGCTGGTCCTGGGGCTGGTTGCTGATAGGCTGGTCCTGGGGATGTCTGCTGTTGGACTGGTCCTGGGGATGGTTGCTGATGAGCTGGTCCTGGGCTGGTTCCTGATGGGCTGGTCCTGTGGCTGGTTGCTGATGGACAGGTCCTGGGGCTGGTTGCTGATTGGCTGGTTGCTGACGGGCTGGTCCTGGGGCTGGTTGCTGATGGGCTGGTCCTGGGGCTGGTTGCTGATGGACTGGTCCTGGGTTGGCTGCTGATGGGCTGGTCCTGGGGATGGTTGCTGATGAGCTGGTCCTGGGCTGGATGCTGATGGGCTTGTCCTGGGGCTGGTCCTGGGGCTGGTTCCTGATGGGCTGGTCCTTGGGCTGGTTCCTGATGGGCTGGTCCTGGGGCTGGTTGCTGATTGGCTGGTTGCTGACGGGCTGGTCCTGGGGCTGGTTGCTGATGAGCTGGTCCTGGGCTGGTTGCTGATGGGCTTGTCCTGGGACTGGTTGCTGACGGGCTGGTTGCGGACCGACTGGTACTGGGGCTGGCTGCTGATGGGCTGGTCCTGGGACTGGTCCTGGGGCTTGTTCCTGATGGGCTGGTCCTGGGGGTGGTTGCTGATGAACTGGTCCTGGGGCAGGCTGCTGATGGGATGGGCCTGGGGCTGGTCCTGGGGCTGGTTGCTGACGGGCTGGTCCTGGGGCTGGTTCCTGTTGGACTGGTCCTGGGGCTTGTCCTGGGGCTGGTCCTGGGGCTGGTTGCTGATGGGCTGGTTATTGACGGGCTGGTTGCTGACGGGCTGGTCCTTGGGCTGGTTGCTGACGGATGAGTCCTGGGGCTGGCTGCTGATGGGATGGTCCTGGGGCTGGTCCTGGGGCTGTTTCCTGATGGGCTGGTCCTGGGGCTGGTTGCTGACGGGCTGGTCCTGGGGCTGGCTGCTGATGGGCTGGTCCTGGGGCTGGTCCTGCTGATGGCTGCTGATGGGCAGGTCCTGGGGATGGCTGCTGATGGGCAGGTCCTGGGGATGGCTGCTGATGGGCTGGTCCTGGGGATGGCTGCTGATGGGCTGGTCCTGGGGCTGGTCCTGCTGATGGCTGCTGATGGGCAGGTCCTGGGGATGGCTGCTGATGGGCAGGTCCTGGGGATGGCTGCTGATGGGCTGGTCCTGGGGATGGCTGCTGATGGGCTGGTCCTTGGGATGGTTGCTGATGAGCTGGTCCTGGGCTGGTTGCTGATGGGCTTGTCCTGTGGATGTTTGCTGATGGGCTGGTCCTGGGGCTGGTCCTGGGGCTGGTCCTTGGGCTGGTTCCTGATGGGCTGGTCCTGGGGCTGGTTGCTGGCGGGCTGGTCCTGGGGCTGGTCCTGGGGCTTGTTCCTGATGGGCTGGTCCTGGGGGTGGTTGCTGATGAACTGGTCCTGGGGCAGGCTGCTGATGGGATGGGCCTGGGGCTGGTCCTGGGGCTGGTTGCTGACGGGCTGGTCCTGGGGCTGGTTCCTGTTGGACTGGTCCTGGGGCTGGCTGCTGATGGGCTGGTCCTGGGGCTGGTTGCTGATGGGCTTGTCCTGGGGCTGGTTGCTGACGGGCTGGTTGCTGACGGACTGGTCCTGGGGCTGGTTGCTGATGGGCTTGTCCTGGGGCTGGTTGCTGATGGGCTTGTCCTGGGGCTGGTCCTGGGGCTGGTTGCTGATGGGCTGGTTATTGACGGGCTGGTTGCTGATGTGCTGGTCCTGGGGCTGGATGCTGATGGGATGGTCCTGGGGCTGGTTGCTGATGGGCTGGTCCTCGGGCTGGTTGCTGATGGGCTGGTTCTGGGGCCTGTTGCTGATGGGCTGGTCCTGGGGATGGTTGGTGATTGGCTGGTCCTGATGATGGCTGCTCATGGGCTGGTCCTGGGGATGGCTGCTGATGGGCTGGTCCCGGGGATGGCTGCTGATGGGCTGGTCCTGGGGATGGTTGCTGATGAGCTGGTCGTGGGGCTGGTTGCTGATGGGCTTGTCCTGGGGCTGGTCCTGGTTGCTGATGGGGTGGTCCTGGGGCTGGTTGCTGATGGGCTGGTTATTGACGGGCTGGTTGCTGATGTGCTGGTCCTGGGGCTGGATGCTGATGGGATGGTCCTGGGGCTGGTTGCTGATGGGCTTGTCCTGGGGCAGGTTCTGGGGCTGGTTGCTGATGGGCTGGTCCTGGGGATGGTTGATGATGGGATGGTCCTGGGGCTGGTTGCTGATGGGCTGGTCCTCGGGCTGGATGCTGATGGGCTGGTCCTGGGGATGGCTGCTGATTGGCTGGTCCTGGGGATGGTTGCTGATGAGCTAGTCCTGGGCTGGTTGCTGATGGGCTGGTTCTGGGGCCTGTTGCTGATGGGCTGGTCCTGGGGATGGCTGCTGATGGGCTGGTCCCGGGGATGGCTGCTGATGGGCTGGTCCTGGGGATGGTTGCTGATGAGCTGGTCGTGGGGATGGTTGCTGATGGGCTTGTCCTGGGGCTGGTTGCTGACGGGCTGGTCCTGGGGCTTGTCCTGGGGCTGGTCCTGGGGCTGGTTGCTGATGGGCTGGTTATTGACGGGCTGGTTGCTGACGGGCTGGTCCTTGGGCTGGTTCCTGATGGGCTGGTCCTGTGGCTGGTTGCTGATGGACAGGTCCTGGGGCTGGTTGCTGATTGGCTGGTTGCTGACGGGCTGGTCCTGGGGCTGGTTGCTGATGGACTGGTCCTGGGTTGGCTGCTGATGGGCTGGTCCTGGGGATGGTTGCTGATGAGCTGGTCCTGGGCTGGATGCTGATGGGCTTGTCCTGGGGCTGGTCCTGGGGCTGGTTCCTGATGGGCTGGTCCTTGGGCTGGTTCCTGATGGGCTGGTCCTTGGGCTGGTTCCTGATGGGCTGGTCCTTGGGCTGGTTGCTGATGAACTGGTCCTGGGGCAGGCTGCTGATGGACTGGTTGTTGACGGGCTGGTCCTGGGGCTGGTTGCTGATAGGCTGGTCCTGGGGATGTCTGCTGTTGGACTGGTCCTGGGGATGGTTGCTGATGAGCTGGTCCTGGGCTGGTTCCTGATGGGCTGGTCCTGTGGCTGGTTGCTGATGGACAGGTCCTGGGGCTGGTTGCTGATTGGCTGGTTGCTGACGGGCTGGTCCTGGGGCTGGTTGCTGATGGGCTGGTCCTGGGGCTGGTTGCTGATGGACTGGTCCTGGGTTGGCTGCTGATGGGCTGGTCCTGGGGATGGTTGCTGATGAGCTGGTCCTGGGCTGGATGCTGATGGGCTTGTCCTGGGGCTGGTCCTGGGGCTGGTTCCTGATGGGCTGGTCCTTGGGCTGGTTCCTGATGGGCTGGTCCTGGGGCTGGTTGCTGATTGGCTGGTTGCTGACGGGCTGGTCCTGGGGCTGGTTGCTGATGAGCTGGTCCTGGGCTGGTTGCTGATGGGCTTGTCCTGGGACTGGTTGCTGACGGGCTGGTTGCGGACCGACTGGTACTGGGGCTGGCTGCTGATGGGCTGGTCCTGGGACTGGTCCTGGGGCTTGTTCCTGATGGGCTGGTCCTGGGGCTGGTTCCTGTTGGACTGGTCCTGGGGCTTGTCCTGGGGCTGGTCCTGGGGCTGGTTGCTGATGGGCTGGTTATTGACGGGCTGGTTGCTGACGGGCTGGTCCTTGGGCTGGTTGCTGACGGACGAGTCCTGGGGCTGGCTGCTGATGGGATGGTCCTGGGGCTGGTCCTGGGGCTGTTTCCTGATGGGCTGGTCCTGGGGCTGGTTGCTGACGGGCTGGTCCTGGGGCTGGCTGCTGATGGGCTGGTCCTGGGGCTGGTCCTGCTGATGGCTGCTGATGGGCAGGTCCTGGGGATGGCTGCTGATGGGCAGGTCCTGGGGATGGCTGCTGATGGGCTGGTCCTGGGGATGGCTGCTGATGGGCTGGTCCTTGGGATGGTTGCTGATGAGCTGGTCCTGGGCTGGTTGCTGATGGGCTTGTCCTGTGGATGTTTGCTGATGGGCTGGTCCTGGGGCTGGTCCTGGGGCTGGTCCTTGGGCTGGTTCCTGATGGGCTGGTCCTGGGGCTGGTTGCTGGCGGGCTGGTCCTGGGGCTGGTCCTGGGGCTTGTTCCTGATGGGCTGGTCCTGGGGGTGGTTGCTGATGAACTGGTCCTGGGGCAGGCTGCTGATGGGATGGGCCTGGGGCTGGTCCTGGGGCTGGTTGCTGACGGGCTGGTCCTGGGGCTGGTTCCTGTTGGCTGGTTGCTGACGGGCTGGTCCTGGGGCTGGTTCCTGATGGGCTGGTCCTGGGGCTGGTTGCTGATGGGCTTGTCCTGGGGCTGGTTGCTGACGGGCTGGTTGCTGACGGACTGGTCCTGGGGCTGGTTGCTGATGGGCTTGTCCTGGGGCTGGTTGCTGATGGGCTTGTCCTGGGGCTGGTTGCTGTTGGACTGGTCCTGGGGCTGGCTGATGATGGGCTGGTCCTGGGGCTGGTCCTGGGGCTTGTTCCTGATGGGCTGGTTCTTGGGCTGGTTGCTGATGGGCTGGTCCTGGGGCTGGTTGCTGACGGGCTGGTTCCTGTTGGGATGGTCCTGGGGCTGGCTGCTGATGGGCTGGTCCTGGGGCTGGCTGCTGATGGGCTGGTCCTGGGGCTGGTCCTGGGGCTTGTTCCTGATGGGCTGGTCCTGGGCCTGGTTGCTGATGAACTGGTCCTGGGGCAGGATGCTGATGGACTGGTTGTTGACGGGCTGGTCCTGGGGCTGGTTGCTGATAGGCTGGTCCTGGGGATGTCTGCTGTTGGACTGGTCCTGGGGATGGTTGCTGATGAGCAGGTCCTGGGCTGGTTGCTGATGGGCTTGTCCTGGGGCTGGTTGCTGATTGGCTGGTTGCTGACGGGCTGGTCCTGGGGCTGGTTGCTGATGAGCTGGTCCTGGGCTGGTTGCTGATGAGCTGGTCCTGGGGCTGGTTGCTGATGGGCTGGTCCTGGGTCTGGTTGCTGACGGGCTGATCCTGGGTCCTGGGGCTGGTTGCTGATGGGCTTGTCCTGGGGCTGGTTGCTGATTGGCTGGTTGCTGACGGGCTGGTCCTGGGGCTGGTTGCTGATGAGCTGGTCCTGGGCTGGTTGCTGATGAGCTGGTCCTGGGGCTGGTTGCTGATGGGCTGGTCCTGGGTCTGGTTGCTGACGGGCTGATCCTGGGTCCTGGGGCTGGTTGCTGATGGGCTGGTCCTGGGTCTGGTTGCTGACGGGCTGATCCTGGGGCTGGTTGCTGACGGGCTGATCCTGGGGCTGGTTGCTGACGGGCTGGTCCTGGGGCTTGTCCTGGGGCTGGTCCTGGGGCTGGTTGCTGATATGCTGGTCCTGGGGATGGTTGTTGATGGGCTGGTCCTGGGGTTGGTTGCTGACGGGCTGATACTGTGGCTGGTTGCTGACGGGCTGATCCTGGGGCTGGTTGCTGACGGGCTGGTCCTGGGGCTTGTCCTGGGGCTGGTCCTGGGGCTGGTTGCTGATATGCTGGTCCTGGGGCTGGTTGCTGATGGGCTGGTCCTGGGTCTGGTTGCTGACGGGCTGATCCTGGGTCCTGGGGCTGGTTGCTGATGGGCTTGTCCTGGGGCTGGTTGCTGATTGGCTGGTTGCTGACGGGCTGGTCCTGGGGCTGGTTGCTGATGAGCTGGTCCTGGGCTGGTTGCTGATGAGCTGGTCCTGGGGCTGGTTGCTGATGGGCTGGTCCTGGGTCTGGTTGCTGACGGGCTGATCCTGGGTCCTGGGGCTGGTTGCTGATGGGCTGGTCCTGGGTCTGGTTGCTGACGGGCTGATCCTGGGGCTGGTTGCTGACGGGCTGATCCTGGGGCTGGTTGCTGACGGGCTGGTCCTGGGGCTTGTCCTGGGGCTGGTCCTGGGGCTGGTTGCTGATATGCTGGTCCTGGGGATGGTTGTTGATGGGCTGGTCCTGGGGTTGGTTGCTGACGGGCTGATACTGTGGCTGGTTGCTGACGGGCTAATCCTGGGGCTGGTTGCTGACGGGCTGGTCCTGGGGCTTGTCCTGGGGCTGGTCCTGGGGCTGGTTGCTGATGTGCTGGTCCTGGGGTTGGTTGTTGATGGGCTGGTCCTGGGGATGGTTGCTGATGGGCTGGTGCTGGGGATGGTTGCTGATGAGCTGGTCCTGGGGCTGGTTGCTGACGGGCTGGTCCTGGGGCTTGTCCTGGGGCTGGTCCTGGGGCTGGTTGCTGATATGCTGGTCCTGGGGATGGTTGTTGATGGGCTGGTCCTGGGGTTGGTTGCTGACGGGCTGATACTGTGGCTGGTTGCTAACGGGCTAATCCTGGGGCTGGTTGCTGATGGGCTGGTCCTGGGGCTGGTTGCTGACGCGCTAATCCTGGGGCTGGTTGCTGACGGGCTGGTCCTGGGGCTTGTCCTGGGGCTGGTCCTGGGGCTGGTTGCTGATGTGCTGGTCCTGGGGTTGGTTGTTGATGGGCTGGTCCTGGGGATGGTTGCTGATGGGCTGGTGCTGGGGATGGTTGCTGATGAGCTGGTCCTGGGGCTGGTTGCTGATGGGCTGTTCCTGGGGATGGTTGCTGATGAGCTGGTCCTGGGGCTGGTTGCTGACGGGCTGGTCCTGGTCCTGGGGATGGTTGCTGATGAGCTGATCCTGGGGCTGGTTGCTGACGGGCTGGTCCTGGGGCTTGTTGCTGATATGCTGGTCCTGGGGATGGTTGTTGATGGGCTGGTCCTGGGGTTGGTTGCTGACGGGCTGGTCCTGGGGTTGGTTGCTGACGGGCTGATCCTGGGGCTGGTTGCTGACGGGCTGATCCTGGGGCTGGTTGCTGACGGACTGTCCTGGGGCTTGTCCTGGGGCTGGTCCTGGGGCTGGTTGCTGATGGGCAGGTTGCTGACGGGCTGGTTGCTGATGGTCTGGTCCTGGGGCTGGTTGCTGATGTGCTGGGCCTGGGGATGGTTGTTGATGGGCTGGTCCTGGGGATGGTTGCTGATGAGCTGGACCTGGGGCTGGTTGCTGATGGGCTGGTCCTGGGGCTGGTTGCTGACGGGCTGATCCTGGGGCTGGTTGCTGATGTGCTGGGCCTGGGGATGGTTGTTGATGGGCTGGTCCTGGGGATGGTTGCTGATGAGCTGGTCCTGGGGCTGGTTGCTGATGGGCTGGTCCTGGGGCTGGTTGCTGACGGGCTGATCCTGGGGCTGGTTGCTGATGGGCAGGTTGCTGACGGGCTGGTTGCTGATGGTCTGGTCCTGGGGCTGGTTGCTGATGTGCTGGGCCTGGGGATGATTGTTGATGGGCTGGTGCTGGGGATGGTTGCTTATGAGCTGGTCCTGGGGCTGGTTGCTGATGGGCTGGTCCTGGGGCTGGCTGCTGATGGGCTGGTCCTGGGGCTGGTTTCTGACGGGCTGGTCCTGGGGCTGGTTGCTGATGGGCAGGTTGCTGACGGGCTGGTTGCTGATGGTCTGGTCCTGGGGCTGGTTGCTGACCGGCTGATCCTGGGGCTTGTCCTGGGGCTGGTCCTGGGGCTGGTTGCTGATGTGCTGGTCCTGGGGTTGGTTGTTGATGGGCTGGTCCTGGGGATGGTTGCTGATGGGCTGGTGCTGGGGCTGGTTGCTGATGAGCTGGTCCTGGGGCTGGTTGCTGATGGGCTGTTCCTGGGGATGGTTGCTGATGAGCTGGTCCTGGGGCTGGTTGCTGATGGGCTGGTCCTGGGGCTGGCTGCTGATGGGCTGGTCCTGGGGCTGGTTTCTGACGGGCTGGTCCTGGGGCTGGTTGCTGATGGGCAGGTTGCTGACGGGCTGGTTGCTGATGGGCTGGTCCTGGGGCTGGTTGCTGACCGGCTGATCCTGGGGCTGGTTGCTGATGAGCTGGTCCTGGGGCTGGTTGCTGACGGGCTGGTCCTGGTCCTGGGGATGGTTGCTGATGAGCTGATCCTGGGGCTGGTTGCTGACGGGCTGGTCCTGGGGCTTGTTGCTGATATGCTGGTCCTGGGGATGGTTGTTGATGGGCTGGTCCTGGGGTTGGTTGCTGACGGGCTGGTCCTGGGGTTGGTTGCTGACGGGCTGATCCTGGGGCTGGTTGCTGACGGGCTGATCCTGGGGCTGGTTGCTGACGGACTGTCCTGGGGCTTGTCCTGGGGCTGGTCCT
Source organism: Oncorhynchus clarkii lewisi (assembly GCF_045791955.1). Taxonomy (NCBI): domain Eukaryota; kingdom Metazoa; phylum Chordata; class Actinopteri; order Salmoniformes; family Salmonidae; genus Oncorhynchus; species Oncorhynchus clarkii. The sequence continues at coordinate 2,702,061 of NC_092178.1, forward strand.
GTGGCTGGTTGCTGATGGGCAGGTTGCTGACGGGCTGGTTGCTGATGGTCTGGTCCTGGGGCTGGTTGCTGATGTGCTGGGCCTGGGGATGGTTGTTGATGGGCTGGTCCTGGGGATGGTTGCTGATGAGCTGGACCTGGGGCTGGTTGCTGATGGGCTGGTCCTGGGGCTGGTTGCTGACGGGCTGATCCTGGGGCTGGTTGCTGATGGGCAGGTTGGCTGGTTGCTGATGGGCAGGTTGCTGACGGGCTGGTTGCTGATGGTCTGGTCCTGGGGCTGGTTGCTGATGTGCTGGGCCTGGGGATGGTTGTTGATGGGCTGGTCCTGGGGATGGTTGCTGATGAGCTGGTCCTGGGGCTGGTTGCTGATGGGCTGGTCCTGGGGCTGGTTGCTGACGGGCTGGTCCTGGTCCTGGGGATGGTTGCTGATGAGCTGATCCTGGGGCTGGTTGCTGACGGGCTGGTCCTGGGGCTTGTTGCTGATATGCTGGTCCTGGGGATGGTTGCTGATGAGCTGGTCCTGGGCTGGTTGCTGATGGGCTGGTCCTGGGGCTGGTTGCTGATGGGCTGGTCCTGGGGCTGGTTGCTGATGGGCTGGTCCTGGGGCTGGTTGCTGACGGGCTGGTCCTGGGGCTGGTTGCTGACGGGCTGGTCCTGGGGCTTGTCCTGGGGCTGGTCCTGGGGCTGGTCCTGGGGCTGGTCCTGGGGATGGTTGCTGATGGGCTGTTCCTGGGGATGGCTGCTGATGGGCTGGTCCTGGGGATGGTTGCTGATAAGCTTGTCCTGGGCTGGTTGCTGATGGGCTGGTCCTGGGGCTTGTCCTGGGGCTGGTCCTAGGGCTGGTTGCTGATGGACTGGTCCTGGGGCGGGTTGCTTATGGGCTGGTTTTTGACGGGCTGGTTGCTGACGGGCTGGTCCTTGGGATGCCTGCTGATGGGCTGGTCCTGGGGATGGTTGCTGATGAGCTGGTCCTGGGCTGGTTGCTGATGGGCTTGTCCTGGGGATGGTTGCTGATGGGCTGGTCCTGGGGATGGCTGCTGATGGGCTGGTCCTGGGGATGGTTGCTGATGAGCTGGTCCTGGGCTGGTTGGTGATCGGCTTGTCCTGGGGATGGATCCTGATGGATTGTTCCTGGGGCTGGTTGCTGATGTGCTGGTCCTGGGGATGGTTGCTGATTGGCTGGTCCTGGGGCTGGTTGCTGATTGGCTGGTTCTGGGGCTGGTTGCTGACGGGCTGGTCCTGGGGCTGGATCCTGATGGATTGTTCCTGGGGCTGGTTGCTGATGTGCTGGTCCTGGGGATGGTTGTTGATGGTCTGGTCCTGGGGATGGTTGCTGATGGGCTGGTCCTGGGGCTGGTTGCTGATGGGCTGGTCCTGGGGATGGTTGCTGATGAGCTGGTCCTGGGCTGGTTGCTGATGGGCTGGTCCTGGGGCTGGTTGCTGATGGGCTGGTCCTGGGGCTGGTTGCTGATGGGCTGGTCCTGGGGCTGGTTGCTGACGGGCTGGTCCTGAGGCTGGTTGCTGACGGGCTGGTCCTGGGGCTTGTCCTGGGGCTGGTCCTGGGGCTGGTCCTGGGGCTGGTCCTGGGGATGGTTGCTGATGGGCTGTTCCTGGGGATGGCTGCTGATGGGCTGGTCCTGGGGATGGTTGCTGATAAGCTTGTCCTGGGCTGGTTGCTGATGGGCTGGTCCTGGGGCTTGTCCTGGGGCTGGTCCTAGGGCTGGTTGCTGATGGACTGGTCCTGGGGCGGGTTGCTTATGGGCTGGTTTTTGACGGGCTGGTTGCTGACGGGCTGGTCCTTGGGATGCCTGCTGATGGGCTGGTCCTGGGGATGGTTGCTGATGAGCTGGTCCTGGGCTGGTTGCTGATGGGCTTGTCCTGGGGATGGTTGCTGATGGGCTGGTCCTGGGGATGGCTGCTGATGGGCTGGTCCTGGGGATGGTTGCTGATGAGCTGGTCCTGGGCTGGTTGGTGATCGGCTTGTCCTGGGGATGGTTGCTGATGGGCTGGTCCTGGGGCTGGTTGCTGATGGACAGGTCCTGGGGCTGGTTGCTGACGGGCTGGTTGCTCACGGGCTGGTCCTGGGGCTGGTTGCTGACGGGCTGGATCTGGGGCTGGTTCCTGTTGGACTGGTCCTGGGGCTGGTTCTGTGGCTGGTTCCTGATGGGCTGGTTATTGGGCTGGTTGCTGATGGACTGGTTGCTGACGGGCTGGTCCTGGTGCTGGTTGCTGATGGGCTGGTCCTGGGGATGGTTGCTGATGAGCTGGTCCTGGGCTGGTTGGTGATCGGCTTGTCCTGGGGATGGTTGCTGATGGGCTGGTCCTGGGGCTGGTTGCTGATGGACAGGTCCTGGGGCTGGTTGCTGACGGGCTGGTTGCTCACGGGCTGGTCCTGGGGCTGGTTGCTGACGGGCTGGATCTGGGGCTGGTTCCTGTTGGACTGGTCCTGGGGCTGGTTCTGTGGCTGGTTCCTGATGGGCTGGTTATTGGGCTGGTTGCTGATGGACTGGTTGCTGACGGGCTGGTCCTGGTGCTGGTTGCTGATAGGCTGGTCCTGGGGATGGCTGCTGTTGGACTGGTCCTGGGGCTGGCTGCAGATGGGCTGGTCCTGGGGCTGGTTGCTGACGGGCTGGTCCTGGGGCTGGTTGCTGATGGGCAGGTTGCTGACGGACTGGTCCTGGGGCTGGTTGCTGACGGGCTGGTCCTGGGGCTGGTTCCTGTTGGACTGGTCCTGGGGCTGGCTGCTGATGGGCTGGTCCTGGGGCTGGTCCAGGGGCTGGTTCCTGATGGGATGGTTCTTGGGCTGGTTGCTGATGGACTGGTTGCTGACGGGCTGGTCCTGGGGCTGGTTGCTGATAGGCTGGTCCTGGGGATGGCTGCTGTTGGACTGGTCCTGGGGCTGGCTGCAGATGGGCTGGTCCTGGGGCTGGTTGCTGACGGGCTGGTCCTGGGGCTGGTTGCTGATGGGCAGGTTGCTGACGGGCTGGTCCTGGGGCTGGTTGCTGATAGGCTGGTCCTGGGGATGGCTGCTGTTGGACTGGTCCTGGGGCTGGCTGCTGATGGGCTGGTCCTGGGGCTGGTTGCTGATGGTCTGGTCCTGGGGATGACTGCTGACGGGCTGTTGCTGGGGCTGGTTGCTGATGGGCTGGTTCTGGGGCTGGTTGCTGATGGGCTGGTCCTGGGGCTTGTCCTGGGTCTGGTCCTGGGGCTGGTTGCTGATGGACTGGTCCTGGGGCTGGTTGCTTATGGAATGGTTATTGACGAGCTGGTTGCTGATGGACTGGTCCTGGTGATGGTTGCTGATTGGCTGGTCCTGGGGCTGGTTGCTGATGGGCTGGTCCTGGGGATGGTTGCTGATGAGCTGGTCCTGGGCTGGTTGCTGATGAGCTGGTCCTGGGGCTGGTTGCTGATGGGTTGGTCCTGGGGCTGGTTGCTGACGGGCTGATCCTGGGGCTGGTTGCTGACGGGCTGGTCCTTGGGCTTGTCCTGGGGCTGGTCCTGGGGCTGGTTGCTGATGGGCTGGTCCTGGGGATGGTTGTTGATGTGCTGGTCCTGGGGCTGGTTGCTGATGGGCTGGTCCTGGGGATGGTTACTGATGAGCTGGTCCTGGGGCTGGTTGCTGATGGGCTGGTTCTGGGGATGGTTGCTGATTAGCTGGTCCTGGGGCTTGCTGCTGATGGACTGGTCATGGAGCTGGTTGCTGATGGTCTGGTCCTGGGGCTGGTTGCTGATGTGCTGGTCCTGGGGATGGTTGTTGATGTGCTGGTACTGGGGCTGGTTGCTGATGGGCTGGTCCTGGGGATGGTTGCTGATAAGCTGGTCCTGGGGATGGTTGCTGATGAGCTGGTCCTGGGGCTGGTTGCTGATGGGCCGGTCCTGGGGCTGGTTGCTGACGGGCTGATCCTGGGGCTGATTTCTGACGGGCTGGTCCTGGGGCTGGTCCTGGGGCTGGTTGCTTATGGAATGGTTATTGACGGTCTGGTTGCTGACGGGCTGGTCCTTGGGCTGGTTGCTGATGGGCTGGTCCTGGGGATGGTTGCTGATGAGCTGGTCCTGGGGATGGTTGCTGATGAGCTGGTCTTGGGGCTTGCTGCTGATGGACTGGTCATGGAGCTGGTTGCTGATGGTCTGGTCCTGGGGCTGGTTGCTAATGGGCTGGTCCTGGGGATGGTTGCTTATGGAATGGTTATTGACGGTCTGGTTGCTGACGGGCTGGTCCTTGGGCTGGTTGCTGATGGGCTGGTCCTGGGGATGGTTGCTGATGAGCTGGTCCTGGACTGGTTGCTGATGGGCTGGTCCTGGGACTGGTTGCTGATGGACTGGTCCTGGGTATGGTTGCTGATAAGCTGGTCCTGGGGCTGGTTGCTGATGGGCTGGTTCTGGGGCTGGTTGCTGACGGGCTGGTCCTGGGGCTGGATCCTGATGGACTGTTCCTGGGGCTTGCTGCTGATGGACTGGTCCTGGGCTGGTTGCTGATGGGCTGTTTCTGGGGCTGGTTGCTGATGGGCTGGTCCTGGGGCTGGTTGCTGACGGGCTGGTCCTGGGGCTTGTCCTGGGGCTGGTCCTGGCGCTGGTCCTGGGGATGGTTGCTGATGGGCTGGTCCTGGGGATGGCTGCTGATGGGCTGGTCCTGGGGATAGCTGCTGATAAGCTTTTCCTGGGCTGGTTGCTGATGGGCTGGTCCTGGGGCTTGTCCTGGGGCTGGTCCTAGGGCTGGTTGCTGATGGACTGGTCCTGGGGCGGGTTGCTTATGGGCTGGTTTTTGACGGGCTGGTTGCTGACGGGCTGGTCCTTGGGATGCCTGCTGATGGGCTTGTCCTGGGGAGAGTTGCTGATGAGCTGGTCCTGGGCTGGTTGCTGATGGGCTTGTCCTGGGGATGGTTGCTGATGGGCTGGTCCTGGGGATGGCTGCTGATGGGCTGGTCCTGTGGATGGTTGCTGATGAGCTGGTCCTGGGCTGGTTGCTGATGGGCTTGTCCTGAGGATGGTTGCTGATGGGCTGGTCCTGGGGATGGCTGCTGATGGGCTGGTCCTTGGGATGGTTGCTGATGAGCTGGTCCTGGGCTGGTTGCTGATGGGCTTGTCCTGTGGATGGTTGCTGATGGGCTGGTCCTGGGGCTGGTTGTTGATGGACTGGTCCTGGGGCTGGTTGCTGACGGGCTGGTTGCTGACGGGCTGGTCCTGGGGCTGGTTGCTGACCGGCTGGATCTGGGTCTGGTTCCTGTTGGACTGGTCCTGGGGCTGGCTGCTGATGGGCTGGTCCTGGGGCTGGTTCTGGGGCTGGTTCCTGATGGACTGTTTATTGGGCTGGTTGCTGATGGATTGGTTGCTGACGGGCTGGTCCTGGGGCTGGTTGCTGACGGGCTGGTTGCTGACGGGCTGGTCCTGGTGCTGGTTGCTGAGGGGCTGGATCTGGGGCTGGTTCCTGTTGGACTGGTCCTGGGCCTGGCTGCTGATGGGCTGGTTCCTGGGCTGGTTGCTGATGGACTGGTCCTGGGGCTGGTTGCTGACGGGCTGGATCTGGGGCTGGTTCCTGTTGGACTGGTCCTGGGGCTGGTTCTGTGGCTGGTTCCTGATGGGCTGGTTATTGGTTTGGTTGCTGATGGACTGGTTGCTGACGGGCTGGTCCTGGGGCTGGTTGCTGATAGGCTGGTCCTGGGGATGGCTGCTGTTGGACTGGTCCTGGGGCTGGCTGCAGATGGGCTGGTCCTGGGGCTGGTTGCTGACGGGCTGGTCCTGGGGCTGGTTGCTGATAGGCTGGTCCTGGGGATGGCTGCTGTTGGACTGGTCCTGGGGCTGGCTGCTGATGGGCTGGTCCTGGGGCTGGTTGCTGATGGTCTGGTCCTGGGGATGACTGCTGATGGGCTGTTCCTGGGGCTGGTTGCTGATGGGCTGGTTCTGGGGCTGCTTGCTGATGGGCTGGTCCTGGGGCTTGTCCTGGGTCAGGTCCTGGGGCTGGTTGCTGATGGACTGGTCCTGGGGCTGGTTGCTTATGGAATGGTTATTGACGAGCTGGTTGCTGATGGACTGGTCCTGGTGATGGTTGCTGATTGGCTGGTCCTGGGGCTGGTTGCTGATGGGCTGGTCCTGGGGATGGTTGCTGATGGGCTGGTCCTGGGGCTTGTCCTGGGTCAGGTCCTGGGGCTGGTTGCTGATGGACTGGTCCTGGGGCTGGTTGCTTATGGAATGGTTATTGACGAGCTGGTTGCTGATGGACTGGTCCTGGTGATGGTTGCTGATTGGCTGGTCCTGGGGCTGGTTGCTGATGGGCTGGTCCTGGGGATGGTTGCTGATGAGCTGGTCCTGGGCTGGTTGCTGATGAGCTGGTCCTGGGGCTGGTTGCTGATGGGTTGGTCCTGGGGCTGGTTGCTGACGGGCTGATCCTGGGGCTGGTTGCTGACGGGCTGGTCCTTGGGCTTGTCCTGGGGCTGGTCCTGGGGCTGGTTGCTGATGGGCTGGTCCTGGGGATGGTTGTTGATGTGCTGGTCCTGGGGCTGGTTGCTGATGGGCTGGTCCTGGGGATGGTTGCTGATGAGCTGGTCCTGGGGCTTGCTGCTGATGGACTTGTCATGGAGCTGGTTGCTGATGGTCTGGTCCTGGGGCTGGTTGCTGATGTGCTGGTCCTGGGGATGGTTGTTGATGTGCTGGTCCTGGGGCTGGTTGCTGATGGGCTGGTCCTGGGGATGGTTGCTGATAAGCTGGTCCTGGGGCTGGTTGCTGATGGGCTGGTCCTGGGGATGGTTGCTGATGAGCTGGTCCTGGGGCTTGCTGCTGATGGACTGGTCATGGAGCTGGTTGCTGATGGTCTGGTCCTGGGGCTGGTTGCTAATGGGCTGGTCCTGGGGATGGTTGCTGATGAGCTGGTCCTGGGGCTGGTTGCTGATGGGCCGGTCCTGGGGCTGGTTGCTGACGGGCTGGTCCTGGGGCTGGTCCTGGGGCTGGTTGCTTATGGAATGGTTATTGACGGTCTGGTTGCTGACGGGCTGGTCCTTGGGCTGGTTGCTGATGGGCTGTTCCTGGGGATGGTTGCTGATGAGCTGGTCCTGGGGCTGGTTGCTGATGGGCTGGTCCTGGGGATGGTTGCTGATGAGCTGGTCTTGGGGCTTGCTGCTGATGGACTGGTCATGGAGCTGGTTGCTGATGGTCTGGTCATGGGGCTGGTTGCTAATGGGCTGGTCCTGGGGATGGTTGCTGATGAGCTGGTCCTGGGGCTGGTTGCTGATGGGCCGGTCCTGGGGCTGGTTGCTGACGGGCTGATCCTGGGGCTGGTTGCTGACGGGCTGGTCCTGGGGCTGGTCCTGGGGCTGGTTGCTTATGGAATGGTTATTGACGGTCTGGTTGCTGACGGGCTGGTCCTTGGGCTGGTTGCTGATGGGCTGGTCCTGGGGATGGTTGCTGATGAGCTGGTCCTGGACTGGTTGCTGATGGGCTGGTCCTGGGGCTTGCTGCTGATGGGCTGGTCCTGGGGCTGGTTGCTGACGGGCTGATCCTGTTGCTGGTTGCTGACGGGCTGGTCCTGGGGCTTGTCCTGGGGCTGGTCCTGGGGCTGGTTGCTTATGGAATGGTTATTGACGAGCTGGTTGCTGATGGACTGGTACTGGTGATGGTTGCTGATTGGCTGGTCCTGGGGCTGGTTGCTGATGGGCTGGTCCTGGGGATGGTTGCTGATGAGCTGGTCCTGTGCTGGTTGCTGATGAGCTGGTCCTGGGGCTGGTTGCTGATGGGTTGGTCCTGGGGCTGATTGCTGACGGGCTGATCCTGGTGCTGGTTGCTGACGGGCTGGTCCTTGGGCTTGTCCTGGGGCTGGTCCTGGGGCTGGTTGCTGATGGGCTGGTCCTGGGGATGGTTGTTGATGTGCTGGTCCTGGGGCTGGTTGCTGATGGGCTGGTCCTGGGGATGGTTGCTGATGAGCTGGTCCTGGGGCTGGTTGCTGATGGGCTGGTCCTGGGGATGGTTGCTGATGAGCTGGTCCTGGGGCTTGCTGCTGATGGACTGGTCATGGAGCTAGTTGCTGATGGTCTGGTCCTGGGGCTGGTTGCTGATGTGCTGGTCCTGGGGATGGTTGTTGATGTGCTGGTCCTGGGGCTGGTTGCTGATGGGCTGGTCCTGGGGATGGTTGCTGATGAGCTGGTCCTGGGGCTGGTTGCTGATGGGCTGGTCCTGGGGATGGTTGCTGATGAGCTGGTCCTGGGGCTTGCTGCTGATGGACTGGTCATGGAGCTGGTTGCTGATGGTCTGGTCCTGGGGCTGGTTGCTAATGGGCTGGTCCTGGGGATGGTTGCTTATGGAATGGTTATTGACTGTCTGGTTGCTGATGGGCTGGTCCTGGGGATGGTTGCTGATGAGCTGGTCCTGGGGCTGGTTGCTGATGGGCTGGTCCTGGGGATGGTTGCTGATGAGCTGGTCTTGGGGCTTGCTGCTGATGGACTGGTCATGGAGCTGGTTGCTGATGGTCTGGTCCTGGGGCTGGTTGCTGATGTGCTGGTCCTTGGGATGGTTGTTGATGTGCTGGTCCTGGGGCTGGTTGCTGATGGGCTGGTCCTGGGGATGGTTGCTGATGAGCTGGTCTTGGGGCTTGCTGCTGATGGACTGGTCATGGAGCTGGTTGCTGATGGTCTGGTCCTGGGGCTGGTTGCTGATGTGCTGGTCCTTGGGATGGTTGTTGATGTGCTGGTCCTGGGGCTGGTTGCTGATGGGCTGGTCCTGGGGATGGTTGTTGATGTGCTGGTCCTGGGGCTGGTTGCTGATGGGCTGGTCCTGGGGATGGTTGCTGATGAGCTGGACCTGGGGCTGGTTGCTGATGGGCTGGTCCTGGGGATGGTTGCTGATGAGCTGGTCCTGGGGCTTGCTGCTGATGGACTGGTCATGGAGCTGGTTGCTGATGGTCTGGTCCTGGGGCTGGTTGCTGATGTGCTGGTCCTGGGGATGGTTGTTGATGTGCTGGTCCTGGGGCTGGTTGCTGATGGGCTGGTCCTGGGACTTGCTGCTGATGGACTGGTCATGGAGCTGGTTGCTGATGGTCTGGTCCTGGGGCTGGTTGCTAATGGGCTGGTCCTGGGGATGGTTGCTTATGGAATGGTTATTGACTGTCTGGTTGCTGATGGGCTGGTCCTGGGGATGGTTGCTGATGAGCTGGTCCTGGGGCTGGTTGCTGATGGGCTGGTCCTGGGGATGGTTGCTGATGAGCTGGTCTTGGGGCTTGCTGCTGATGGACTGGTCATGGAGCTGGTTGCTGATGGTCTGGTCCTGGGGCTGGTTGCTGATGTGCTGGTCCTTGGGATGGTTGTTGATGTGCTGGTCCTGGGGCTGGTTGCTGATGTGCTGGTCCTTGGGATGGTTGTTGATGTGCTGGTCCTGGGGCTGGTTGCTGATGGGCTGGTCCTGGGGATGGTTGCTGATGAGCTGGTCCTGGGGCTGGTTGCTGATGGGCTGGTCCTGGGGATGGTTGCTGATGAACTGGTCCTGGGGCTGGTTGCTGATGGGCTGGTCCTGGGGATGGTTGCTGATGAGCTGGTCCTGGGGCTGGTTGCTGATGGGCTGGTCCTGGGGATGGTTGCTGATGAGCTGGTCTTGGGGCTTGCTGCTGATGGACTGGTCATGGAGCTGGTTGCTGATGAGCTGGTCTTGGGGCTTGCTGCTGATGGACTTGTCATGGAGCTGGTTGCTGATGGTCTGGTCCTGGGGCTGGTTGCTGATGTGCTGGTCCTTGGGATGGTTGTTGATGTGCTGGTCCTGGGGCTGGTTGCTGATGGGCTGGTCCTGGGGATGGTTGCTGATGAGCTGGTCCTGGGGCTGGTTGCTGATGGGCTGGTCCTGGGGATGGTTGCTGATGAACTGGTCCTGGGGCTGGTTGCTGATGGGCTGGTCCTGGGGATGGTTGCTTATGGAATGGTTATTGACTGTCTGGTTGCTGATGGGCTGGTCCTGGGGATGGTTGCTGATGAGCTGGTCCTGGGGCTGGTTGCTGATGGGCTGGTCCTGGGGATGGTTGCTGATGAGCTGGTCTTGGGGCTTGCTGCTGATGGACTGGTCATGGAGCTGGTTGCTGATGGTCTGGTCCTGGGGCTGGTTGCTGATGTGCTGGTCCTTGGGATGGTTGTTGATGTGCTGGTCCTGGGGCTGGTTGCTGATGGGCTGGTCCTGGGGATGGTTGCTGATGAGCTGGTCCTGGGGCTGGTTGCTGATGGGCTGGTCCTGGGGATGGTTGCTGATGAGCTGGTCTTGGGGCTTGCTGCTGATGGACTGGTCATGGAGCTGGTTGCTGACGGGCTGATCCTGTTGCTGGTTGCTGACGGGCTGGTCCTGGGGCTTATCCTGGGGCTGGTCCTGGGGCTGGTTGCTGATGGACTGGTCATGGGGCTGGTTGCTTATGGAGTGGTTATTGACGGGCTGGTTGCTTATGGAATGGTTATTGACGGGCTGGTTGCTGACGGTCTGGTCTTTGCGCTGGTTCCTGATGGGCTGGTCCTGGGGCTGGTTGCTGATGGGCTGGTCCTGGGGCTGGTTGCTGACGGGCTGGTCCTGGGGCTTGTCCTGGGGCTGGTCCTGGGGCTGGTCCTGGGGATGGTTGCTGATGGGCTGGTCCTGTGGCTGGTTGCTGATGGACTGGTCCTGGGGCTTGCTGCTGATGGACTGGTCCTGGGCTGGTTGCTGATGGGCTGGTTCTGGGGCTGGTTGCTGATGGGCTGGTCCTGGGGCTGGTTGCTGACGGGCTGGTCCTGGGGCTTGTCCTGGGGCTGGTCCTGGGGCTGGTCCTGGGGATGGTTGCTGATGGGCTGGTCCTGGGGATGGCTGCTGATGGGCTGGTCCTGGGGATGGCTGCTGATAAGCTTTTCCTGGGCTGGTTGCTGATGGGCTTGTCCTGGGGCTTGTCCTGGGGCTGGTCCTAGGGCTGGTTGCTGATGGACTGGTCCTGGGGTGGGTTGCTTATGGGCTGGTTTTTGACAGGCTGGTTGCTGACGGGCTGGTCCTTGGGATGCCTGCTGATGGGCTGGTCCTGGGGAGAGTTGCTGATGAGCTGGTCCTGGGCTGGTTGCTGATGGGCTTGTCCTGGGGCTTGCTGCTGATGGACTGGTCCTGGGCTGGTTGCTGATGGGCTGGTTCTGGGGCTGGTTGCTGATGGGCTGGTCCTGGGGCTGGTTGCTGACGGGCTGGTCCTGGGGCTTGTCCTGGGGCTGGTCCTGGGGCTGGTCCTGGGGATGGTTGCTGATGGGCTGGTCCTGGGGATGGCTGCTGATGGGCTGGTCCTGGGGATGGCTGCTGATAAGCTTTTCCTGGGCTGGTTGCTGATGGGCTGGTCCTGGGGCTTGTCCTGGGGCTGGTCCTAGGGCTGGTTGCTGATGGACTGGTCCTGGGGTGGGTTGCTTATGGGCTGGTTTTTGACAGGCTGGTTGCTGACGGGCTGGTCCTTGGGATGCCTGCTGATGGGCTGGTCCTGGGGAGAGTTGCTGATGAGCTGGTCCTGGGCTGGTTGCTGATGGGCTTGTCCTGGGGATGGTTGCTGATGGGCTGGTCCTGGGGATGGCTGCTGATGGGCTGGTCCTGGGGATGGTTGCTGATGAGCTGGTCCTGGGCTGGTTGCTGATGGGCTTGTCCTGAGGATGGTTGCTGATGGGCTGGTCCTGGGGATGGCTGCTGATGGGCTGGTCCTTGGGATGGTTGCTGATGAGCTGGTCCTGGGCTGGTTGCTGATGGGCTTGTCCTGTGGATGGTTGCTGATGGGCTGGTCCTGGGGCTCGTTGCTGATGGACTGGTCCTGGGGCTGGTTGCTGACGGACTGGTTGCTGACGGGCTGGTCCTGGGGCTGGTTGCTGACCGGCTGGATCTGGGTCTGGCTGCTGATGGGCTGGTCCTGGGGCTGGTTGCTGATAGGCTGGTCCTGGGGATGGCTGCTGTTGGACTGGTCCTGGGGCTGGTTGCTGATGGGCAGGTTGCTGATGGGCTGGTCCTGGGGCTGGTTGCTGATAGGCTGGTCCTGGGGATGGCTGCTGTTGGACTGGTCCTGGGGCTGGCTGCTGATGGGCTGGTCCTGGGGATGGTTGCTGATGAGCTGGTCCTGGGCTGGTTGCTGATGGGCTTGTCCTGAGGATAGTTGCTGATGGGCTGGTCCTGGGGATGGCTGCTGATGGGCTGGTCCTGGGCCTGGCTGCAGATGGGCTGGTCCTGGGGCTGATTGCTGATGGGCTTGTCCTGAGGATAGTTGCTGATGGGCTGGTCCTGGGGATGGCTGCTGATGGGCTGGTCCTGGGGCTGGCTGCAGATGGGCTGGTCCTGGGGCTGATTGCTGACGGGCTGGTCCTGGGGCTGGTTGCTGATGGGCAGGTTGCTGATGGGCTGGTCCTGGGGCTTATTGCTGATGGGCTTGTCCTGAGGATAGTTGCTGATGGGCTGGTCCTGGGGATGGCTGCAGATGGGCTGGTCCTGCGGCTGATTGCTGACGGGCTGGTCCTGGGGCTGGTTACTGATGGGCTGGTTGCTGATGGGCTTGTCCTGAGGATGGTTGCTGATGGGCTGGTCCTGGGGATGGCTGCTGATGGGCTGGTCCTTGGGATGGTTGCTGATGAGCTGGTCCTGGGCTGGTTGCTGATGGGCTTGTCCTGTGGATGGTTGCTGATGGGCTGGTCCTGGGGCTCGTTGCTGATGGACTGGTCCTGGGGCTGGTTGCTGACGGACTGGTTGCTGACGGGCTGGTCCTGGGGCTGGTTGCTGACCGGCTGGATCTGGGTCTGGCTGCTGATGGGCTGGTCCTGGGGCTGGTTGCTGATAGGCTGGTCCTGGGGATGGCTGCTGTTGGACTGGTCCTGGGGCTGGTTGCTGATGGGCAGGTTGCTGATGGGCTGGTCCTGGGGCTGGTTGCTGATAGGCTGGTCCTGGGGATGGCTGCTGTTGGACTGGTCCTGGGGCTGGCTGCTGATGGGCTGGTCCTGGGGATGGTTGCTGATGAGCTGGTCCTGGGCTGGTTGCTGATGGGCTTGTCCTGAGGATAGTTGCTGATGGGCTGGTCCTGGGGATGGCTGCTGATGGGCTGGTCCTGGGCCTGGCTGCAGATGGGCTGGTCCTGGGGCTGATTGCTGATGGGCTTGTCCTGAGGATAGTTGCTGATGGGCTGGTCCTGGGGATGGCTGCTGATGGGCTGGTCCTGGGGCTGGCTGCAGATGGGCTGGTCCTGGGGCTGATTGCTGACGGGCTGGTCCTGGGGCTGGTTGCTGATGGGCAGGTTGCTGATGGGCTGGTCCTGGGGCTTATTGCTGATGGGCTTGTCCTGAGGATAGTTGCTGATGGGCTGGTCCTGGGGATGGCTGCAGATGGGCTGGTCCTGCGGCTGATTGCTGACGGGCTGGTCCTGGGGCTGGTTGCTGATGGGCAGGTTGCTGATGGGCTGGAACTGGGGCTGGTTGCTGATAGGCTGGTCCTGGGGATGGCTGCTGTTGGACTGGTCCTGGGGCTGGCTGCTGATGGGCTGGTCCTGGGGCTGACTGCTGATGGACTGGTCCTGGGGCTGGTTGCTGATGGGCAGGTTGCTGATGGGCTGGAACTGGGGCTGGTTGCTGATAGGCTGGTCCTGGGGATGGCTGCTGTTGGACTGGTCCTGGGGCTGGCTGCTGATGGGCTGGTCCTGGGGCTGACTGCTGATGGACTGGTCTTAGGGCTGGTTGCTGATAGGCTGGTCCTGGGGATGGCTGCTGTTGGACTGGTCCTGGGGCTGGCTGCTGATGGGCTGGTCCTGGGGATGGTTGCTGATGAGCTGGTCCTGGGCTGGTTGCTGATGGGCTTGTCCTGAGGATAGTTGCTGATGGGCTGGTCCTCGGGATGGCTGCTGATGGGCTGGTCCTGGGGCTGGCAGCAGATGGGCTGGTCCTGGGGCTGATTGCTGATGGGCTGGTCCTGGGACTGGTTGCTGAGGGGCTGGATCTGGGGCTGGTTCCTGTTGGACTGGTCCTGGGGCTGGCTGCTGATGGGCTGGTCCTGGGGCTGGTCCAGGGGCTGGTTCCTGATGGGCTGGTCCTGGGGCTGGTTGCTGATAGGCTGGTCCTGGGATGGCTGCTGTTGGACTGATCCTGCGGCTGGCTGCAGATGGGCAGGTTGCTGTTGGACTGGTCCTGGGGCTGATTGCTGACGGGCTGGTCCTGGGGCTGGTTGCTGATGGGCAGGTTGCTGATGGGCTGGTCCTGGGGCTGGTTGCTGATAGGCTGGTCCTGGGGATGGCTGCTGTTGGACTGGTCCTGGGGCTGGTTGCTGATGGGCAGGTTGCTGTTGGACTGGTCCTGGGGCTGGCTGCTGATGGGCTGATCCTGGGGATGGTTGCTGATGAGCTGGTCCTGGGCTGGTTGCTGATGGGCTTGTCCTGAGGATAGTTGCTGATGGGCTGGTCCTGGGGATGGCTGCTGATGGGCTGGTCCTGGGGCTGGCTGCAGATGGGCTGGTCATGGGGCTGATTGCTGACGGGCTGGTCCTGGGGCTGGTTGCTGATGGGCAGGTTGCTGATGGGCTGGTCCTGGGGCTGGTTGCTGATAGGCTGGTCCTGGGGATGGCTGCTGTTGGACTGGTCCTGGGGCTGGCTGCTGATGGACTGGTCCAGGGGCTGGCTGCTGATGGGCTGGTCCTGGGGCTGGTTGCTGACGGGCTGGTTCCTGATGGGCTGGTTATTGGGCTGGTTGCTGATGGACTGGTTGCTGACGGGCTGGTCCTGGGGCTGGTTGCTGAGGGGCTGGATCTGGGGCTGGTTCCTGTTGGACTGGTCCTGGGGCTGGCTGCTGATGGGCTGGTTCTTGGGCTGGTTGCTGATGGACTGGTCCTGGGGCTGGTTGCTGACGGGCTGGTTGCTGACGGACTGGTCATGGGGCTGGTTCCTGTTGGACTGGTCCTGGGGCTGGCTGCTGATGGGCTGGTCCTGGGGCTGGTCCAGGGGCTGGTTCCTGATGGGCTGGTTCTTGGGCTGGTTGCTGATGGACTGGTTGCTGACGGGCTGGTCCTGGGGCTGGTTGCTGATAGGCTGGTCCTGGGGATGGCTGCTGTTGGACTGGTCCTGGGGCTGGCTGCAGATGGGCTGGTCCTGGGGCTGGTTTCTGATGGTCTGGTCCTGGGGATGGTTGTTGATGGGCTTGTCCTGGGGCTGGTCCAGGGGCTGGTTCCTGATGGGCTGGTTCTTGGGCTGGTCCTGGGGCTGGTTGCTGATAGGCTGGACCTGGGGATGGTTGTTGATGGGCTGGTCCTGGGGATGGCTGCTGATGGGCTGGTCCTGGGAATGGTTGCTGATGAGCTAGTCCTGGGCTGTTTGCTGATGGGCTGGTTCTGGTGCTGGTTGCTAACGGGCTGGTCCTGGGGCTGGTTCCTGATGGTTTGGTCCTGGGGCGGTTGCTGATGGGCTGGTCCTGGGGCTGGATCCTGATGGATTCTTCCTGGGGCTGGTTGCTGATGGGCTGGTCCTGGGTCCGGTTGCTGACGGGCTGGTTCCTGATGGGCTGGTTATTGGGCTGGTTGCTGATGGACTGGTTGCTGACGGGCTGGTCCTGGGGCTGGTTGCTGAGGGGCTGGATCTGGGGCTGGTTCCTGTTGGACTGGTCCTGGGGCTGGCTGCTGATGGGCTGGTTCTTGGGCTGGTTGCTGATGGACTGGTCCTGGGGCTGGTTGCTGACGGGCTGGTTGCTGACGGATTGGTCATGGGGCTGGTCCCTGTTGGACTGGTCCTGGGGCTGGCTGCTGATGGGCTGGACCTGGGGCTGGTCCTGGGGATGGCTGCTGTTGGACTGGTCCTGGGGCGTGCTGCAGATGGGCTGGTCCTGGGGCTGGTTGCTGATGGTCTGGTCCTGGGGATGGTTGTTGATGGGCTGGTCCTGGGGCTGGTCCAGGGGCTGGTTCCTGATGGGCTGGTTCTTGGGCTGGTTGCTGATGGACTGGTTGCTGACAGGCTGGTCCTGGGGCTGGTTGCTGATAGGCTGGTCCTGGGGATGGCTGCTGTTGGACTGGTCCTGGGGCTGGCTGCTGATGGGCTGGTCCTGGGGCTGGTTGCTTATGGAATGGTTATTGACGGGCTGGTTGCTGACGGGCTGGTCCTTGGGCTGGTTCCTGATGGGCTGGTTCTGGGGCTGGCTGCTGATGGACTGGTCCTGGTGATGGTTGCTGATTGGCTGGTCCTGGGGCTGGTTGCTGATGGGCTGGTCCTGGGGCTGGTTGCTGATGGACTGTTCCTGGGGTTTGCTGCTGATGGACTGGTCCTGGGGCTGGTTGCTGATGGTCTGGTCCTGGGGATGGTTGTTGATGGGCTGGTCCTGGGGATGGCTGCTGATGGGCTGGTCCTGGGAATGGTTGCTGATGAGCTAGTCCTGGGCTGTTTGCTGATGGGCTGGTTCTGGTGCTGGTTGCTGACGGGCTGGTCCTGGGGCTGGTTCCTGATGGTCTGGTCCTGGGGCTGGTTGCTGATGGGCTGGTCCTGGGGCTGGATCCTGATGGATTCTTCCTGGGGCTGGTTGCAGATGGGCTGGTCCTGGTTCCGGTTGCTGACGGGCTGGTTCCTGATGGGCTGGTTATTGGGCTGGTTGCTGATGGACTGGTTGCTGACGGGCTGGTCCTGGGGCTGGTTGCTGACGGGCTGGTTGCTGACGGGCTGGTCCTGGTGCTGGTTGCTGAGGGGCTGGATCTGGGGCTGGTTCCTGTTGGACTGGTCCTGGGCCTGGCTGCTGATGGGCTGGTTCCTGGGCTGGTTGCTGATGGACTGGTCCTGGGGCTGGTTGCTGACGGGCTGGTTGCTGACGGACTGGTCCTGGGGCTGGTTCCTGTTGGACTGGTCCTGGGGCTGGCTGCTGATGGGCTGGTCCTGGGGCTGGTCCAGGGGCTGGTTCCTGATGGGCTGGTTTTTGGGCTGGTTGCTGATGGACTGGTTGCTGACGGGCTGGTCCTGGGGCTGGTTGCTGATAGGCTGGTCCTGGGGATGGCTGCTGTTGGACTGGTCCTGGGGCTGGCTGCAGATGCGCTGGTCCTGGGGCTGATTGCTGACGGGCTGGTCCTGGGGCTGGTTGCTGATGGGCTGGTTGCTGATGGGCTGGTCCTGGGGCTGGTTGCTGATAGGCTGGTCCTGGGGATGGCTGCTGTTGGACTGGTCCTGGGGCTGGTTGCTGATGGGCAGGTTGCTGATGGGCTGGTACTGGGGCTGGTTGCTGATAGGCTGGTCCTGGGGATGGCTGCTGTTGGACTGGTCCTGGGGCTGGCTGCTGATGGGCTGGTCCTGGGGATGGTTGCTGATGAGCTGGTCCTGGGCTGGTTGCTGATGGGCTTGTCCTGAGGATAGTTGCTGATGGGCTGGTCCTGGGGATGGCTGCTGATGGGCTGGTCCTGGGGCTGGCTGCAGATGGGCTGGTCCTGGGGCTGATTGCTGATGGGCTTGTCCTGAGGATAGTTGCTGATGGGCTGGTCCTGGGCATGGCTGCTGATGGGCTGGTCCTGGGGCTGGCTGCAGATGGGCTGGTCCTGGGGCTGATTGCTGACGGGCTGGTCCTGGGGCTGGTTGCTGATGGGCAGGTTGCTGATGGGCTGGAACTGGGGCTGGTTGCTGATAGGCTGGTCCTGGGGATGGCTGCTGTTGGACTGGTCCTGGGGCTGGCTGCTGATGGGCTGGTCCTGGGGCTGACTGCTGATGGACTGGTCCTGGGGCTGGTTGCTGATGGGCAGGTTGCTGATGGGCTAGTCTTAGGACTGGTTGCTGATAGGCTGGTCCTGGGGATGGCTGCTGTTGGACTGGTCCTGGGGCTGGCTGCTGATGGGCTGGTCCTGGGGCTGACTGCTGATGGACTGGTCCTGGGGCTGGTTGCTGATGGGCAGGTTGCTGATGGGCTGGTCTTAGGGCTGGTTGCTGATAGGCTGGTCCTGGGGATGGCTGCTGTTGGACTGGTCCTGGGGCTGGCTGCTGATGGGCTGGTCCTGGGGATGGTTGCTGATGAGCTGGTCCTGGGCTGGTTGCTGATGGGCTTGTCCTGAGGATAGTTGCTGATGGGCTGGTCCTGGGGATGGCTGCTGATGGGCTGGTCCTGGGGCTGGCTGCAGATGGGCTGGTCCTGGGGCTGATTGCTGACGGGCTGGTCCTGGGGCTGGTTGCTGATGGGCAGGTTGCTGATGGGCTGGTCCTGGGGCTGGTTGCTGATAGGCTGGTCCTGGGGATGGCTGCTGTTGGACTGGTCCTGGGGCTGGCTGCTGATGGACTGGTCCAGGGGCTGGCTGCTGATGGGCTGGTCCTGGGGCTGGTTGCTGACGGGCTGGTTCCTGATGGGCTGGTTATTGGGCTGGTTGCTGAATGACTGGTTGCTGACGGGCTGGTCCTGGGGCTGGTTGCTGAGGGGCTGGATCTGGGGCTGGTTCCTGTTGGACTGGTCCTGGGTCTGGCTGCTGATGGGCTGGTTCTTGGGCTGGTTGCTGATGGACTGGTCCTGGGGCTGGTTGCTGACGGGCTGGTTGCTGACGGACTGGTCATGGGGCTGGTTCCTGTTGGACTGGTCCTGGGGCTGGCTGCTGATGGGCTGGTCCTGGGGCTGGTCCAGGGGCTGGTTCCTGATGGGCTGGTTCTTGGGCTGGTTGCTGATGGACTGGTTGCTGACGGGCTGGTCCTGGGGCTGGTTGCTGATAGGCTGGTCCTGGGGATGGCTGCTGTTGGACTGGTCCTGGGGCTGGCTGCAGATGGGCTGGTCCTGGGGCTGGTTGCTGATGGTCTGGGCCTGGGGATGGTTGTTGATGGGCTTGTCCTGGGGCTGGTCCAGGGGCTGGTTCCTTATGGGCTGGTTCTTGGGCTGGTTGCTGATGGACTGGTTGCTGACGGGCTGGTCCTGGGGCTGGTTGCTGATAGGCTGGTCCTGGGGATGGTTGTTGATGGGCTGGTCCTGGGGATGGCTGCTGATGGGCTGGTCCTGGGGATGGTTGTTGATGGGCTGGTCCTGGGGATGGCTGCTGATGGGCTGGTCCTGGGTCTGGATCCTAATGGACTGTTCCTGGGGCTTGCTGCTGATGGGCTGGTCCTGGGGCTGGTTGCTGATGGGCTGGTGGTGACGGGCTAGTTGCTGACGGGCTGGTCCTTGGGCTGGTTGCTGATGGGCTGGTCCTGGGGCTGATTGCTGATGGGCTGGTCCTGGGGCTGGTTGCTGACGGGCTGATCCTGGGGCTGGTTGCTGACGCGCTGGTCCTGGGTCTGGATCCTAATGGACTGTTCATGGGGCTTGCTGCTGATGGGCTGGTCCTTGGGCTGGTTGCTGATGGGCTGGTGGTGACGGGCTGGTTGCTGACAGGCTGGTCCTGGGGCTGGTTGCTGATGGGCTGGTCCTGGGGCTGGTTGCTGACGGGCTGGTCCTGGGGCTGGATCCTGATGGACTGTTCCTGGGTCTTGCTGCTGATGGGCTGGTCCTGGGGCTGGTTGCTGATGGGCTGGTCCTGGGGATGGTTGCTGATGAGCTTGTCCTGGGCTGGTTGCTGATGGGCTTGTCCTGGGGCTGGTTGCTGATGGGCTGGTCCTGGGGATGGCTGCCTTTTGTCTGGTCCTGGGGATGGTTGCTGATGAGCTGGTCCTTGGGCTGGTTGCGGATGGGCTGTTCCTGGGGATGGTTGCTGATGGGCTGGTCCTGGGGATGGCTGCCTTTGGGCTGGTCCTGGGGATGGTTGCTGATGAGCTGGTCCTGTGCTGGTTGCTGATGGGCTTGTCCTGGGGCTGGTCCTGGGGCTGGTTGCTGACGAGCTGATCCTGGGGCTGGTTTGCTGACGGGCTGGTCCTGGGGCTGGTTCCTGTTGGACTGGTCCTGGGGCTGGCTGCTGATGGGCTGGTGGTGACGGGCTGGTTGCTGACGGGCTGGTCCTGGGGCTGGTTCCTGTTGGACTGGTCCTGGGGCTGGTCCTGGGGCTGGTTGCTGATGGGCTGGTCCTGGTGCTTGTTGCTGATGGGCTGGTCCTGGGGCTGGTTGCTGATGGGCTGGTCCTGGGGCTGGTTGCTGATTGGCTGGTCCTGGGGCTGACTGAGGGTCAATTGCATCATCTTCTTCCAACTCACTGTCAGACTCTGAATTGACAGAGACATGATCCTCATGGAAGGAAAATTCCTCGTCTTCCAAAGTGGAAGGCACTCCTTCCACACCAGCTTCTCTCCCTTTGTTTATGAGGCCCAATGTGCAGAGATTATTTTTGCCATACTGATTGATTGTGGTAAGGAACCACAAATGCAAAGCTATTTATTAATTTGTTTGCATCCCTCCCCTAATTTGCACCTTACTGGGATAGAGTCTGGGAAATATAGTTTTTGTTTTTACAATGCATCAAAATAATGTATTGTAATAACATTGTGCAGGTTACCGCAAAACATTGTGTAGTTTCAGACACTACAAAGGGTTAAGAGTGGGAGAAAAGTGGGAGACAGGCAGTCAGGCAGGGAGACAGCTTGGTTCTTGGTGCTGTGTTGAAACAGCAGGCCCAGGGAGGAGGAAGACAGAGTGAAGGCACACAGCAAATCTTTGTTTCGTTTGAACTTGTTTTCACCTACAAACACACTTTTTTTATTAACCTCGGGTCCAGTGGACCAGAACACCACATATATTATATAAATGTATAGGGGGTCCAGACCAGAACACCACATATATAATATAAATGTATAAGGGGTTCAGTGGACCAGAACACCACATATATAATACAAATGTATAGGGGGTCCAGTGGACCAGAACACCACATATATTATATTAATGTATAGGGGGATCCAGTGGACCAGAACACCACATATATAATATACATGTATAGGGGGGTCCAGTGGACCAGAACACCACATATATAATATAAATGTATAGGGGGTCCAGAACAGAACACCACATATATAATATAAATGTATAGGGGGTTCCAGACCAGAACACCACATATATAATATAAATGTATAGGGGGTCCAGTGGACCAGAACACCACATATATAATATAAATGTATAGGGGGGTCCAGACCAGAACACCACATATATAATATAAATGTATAGGGGGGTCCAGACCAGAACACCACATATATAATATAAATGTATAGGGGGTCCAGACCAGAACACCACATATATAATATAAATGTATAGGGGGGTCCAGACCAGAACACCACATATATAATATAAATGTATAGGGGGTCCAGACCAGAACACCACATATATAATATAAATGTATAGGGGGGTCCAGACCAGAACACCACATATATAATATAAATGTATAGGGGGTGCAGTGGACCAGAACACCACATATATAATATAAATGTATAGGGGGTCCAGACCAGAACACCACATATATAATATAAATGTATAGGGGGTCCAGTGGACCAGAACACCACATATATAATATAAATGTATAGGGGGGTCCAGTGGACCAGAACACCACATATATAATATAAATGTATAGGGGGGTCCAGTGGACCAGAACACCACATATATTATATTAATGTATAGGGAGGGTACACAGTGTGCACTCAATGGAAATGTGTTATTTTGCATGTTCTTCACAGAAAATGAGCCAAGGCCAATGAGTCTTGGGTTGAGAAAATAATGAATTGTGTCATTTTTTTCTTTCGTTAAACATTGTAAATGGATACCATAGACCCGAACACCACACTAGGGTTAAATTGTCCCCCCCCCTTATCAATCTACACACAATAAGCCGTCATGACAAAGCAAAAACATTTTTTTTTTATGTTTGTTAATTTATATATATATAAAAAACTGAAATATCACCTTTACATAAGTATTCAGACCCTTTACTCAGTACTTTGTTGAATCACCTTTGCCAGCGATTACAGCCCTGAGTCTTGGGTATGACGCTACAAGCTTGGCACACCTGTATTTGGGGAGTTTCTCCCATTCTTATCTCCAGATCCTCTCAAACTCTGTCAGGTTTGATTGGGAGCATTGCTGCACAGCTATTTTCAGGTCTCTCCAGAGATGTTCGATCGGGTTCAAGTCCGGGCTCTGGCTGGGGGGCCACTCAAGGACATTCAGAGACTCGTCCCTAAGCCACTCCTGCGTTGTCTTGGTTGTGTGCTTAGGGTCGTTGTCCTGTTGGAAGGTGAATCTTCGCCCCCAGACTGAGGTCCTGAGCGCTCTGGAGCAGGTTTTCATCAAGGATCTCTCTGTACTTTGCTCCGTTCATCTTTCCCTCGATCCTGACTAGTCTCCCAGTCCCTGCCACTGAAAAACATCACCACAGCCAGACATGATGCTGCCACCACCATGCTTCACCGTAAGGATGGTGCCAGGTTTCCTCCAGACATGATGCTGCCACCACCATGCTTCACCATAGGGATGGTGCCAGGTTTCCTCCAGAAGTGACGCTTGGCATTCAGGCCAAAGAATCTTGTTTCTCATGGTCTGAGAGCCCTTTAGGTGCCGTTTGGCTTCACTGTAAGGATGGTGCCAGTATTTCCTCCAGATGTGACGCTTGGCATTCATTGTCATTGTGGGGTATTGTATGTAGATTGCTGGGGATTACCATAGATATATTTTAAATCAATTTTACAATAAGGCTGTGACGTAACATTGTGTGGAAAGATTCAAGGGGCCTGAATAATTTCCGAAGGCACTGCATACTAGTTTTATAATGATTTGTTTAAGGGTATAGAGCCTAGTTTTCCAAGTGCTGTTTAATGGTCTGGCACATGTGAGAATGGCCACTATGATGAGGATTAATGACGGTAGTGAGGGGCTAAGTGGGAACAATGATGTAGAAAAGGCACATTCCAGATAAACCTTGTGGAAAAGTAATCTGACAGAGGAGCAAGGGAGAGGAGTAGAGTATAGGGGTAGAGGAGAGGAGTAGAGGAAAGGAGTAGAGGAGAGGAGTAGAGGAGAGGAGTAGAGAGGAGTAGAGGAAAGGAGTAGAGGAAAGGAGTAGAGAGGAGTAGAGGAAAGGGGTAGAGGGAAGGAGTAGAGGAAAAGAGTAGAGGAAAGGAGTAGAGGAGAGGAGTAGAGGAAAGGAATA
Organism: Oncorhynchus clarkii lewisi; assembly: GCF_045791955.1. Lineage (NCBI taxonomy): Eukaryota > Metazoa > Chordata > Actinopteri > Salmoniformes > Salmonidae > Oncorhynchus > Oncorhynchus clarkii. The sequence goes on from NC_092178.1 coordinate 2,725,010, forward strand.
GAGGAAAGGAGTAGAGGATAGTGGTAGAGGAGAGGAGAGGAGTAGAGGAGAGGAGTAGAGGAGAGGAGTAGAGGAAAGGAGTAGAGGAAAGGAGTAGAGGAGAGGAGTAGAGGAAAGGAGTAGAGGAAAGGATTAGAGGATAGGGGTAGAGGAGAGAAGTAGAGGAGAGGAGAGGAGTAGAGGAGAGGAGTAGAGGAGAGGAGTATAGGAAAGGAGTAGAGAGGAGTAGAGGAAAGGGGTAGAGGAAAGGAGTAGAGGAAAAGAGTAGAGGAAAGGAGTAGAGGAGAGGAGTAGAGGAAAGGAATAGAGGAAAGGAGTAGAGGATAGTGGTAGAGGAGAGGAGAGGAGTAGAGGAGAGGAGTAGAGGAGAGGAGTAGAGGAAAGGAGTAGAGGAAAGGAGTAGAGGAAAGGAGTAGAGGAGAGGAGTAGAGGAAAGGAGTAGAGGAAAGGATTAGAGGATAGGGGTAGAGGAGAGAAGTAGAGGAGAGGAGAGGAGTAGAGGAGAGGAGTAGAGGAGAGGAGTAGAGGATAGGGGTAGAGGAGAGAAGTAGAGGAGAGGAGTAGAGGAAAGGAGTAGAGGAAAGGAGTAGAGGAAAGGAGTAGAGGAAAGGAGTAGAGGAAAGGAGTAGAGGAGAGGAGTAGAGGAAAGGAGTAGAGGAGAGAAGTAGAGGAGAGGAGTAGAGGAAAGGAGTAGAGGAAAGGAGTAGAGGAAAGGAGTAGAGGAGAAAAGAGGAGAGAGGAGGATGGTAGAGAGAAGAGGAGAGTAGGTTGGAGAGGCAGAGAGAGAGGGAGAGAGAGGGAGAGAGAGGGAGAGTGGAGGAGAAAGGAGGAGAGAGGAGAGAAGAGAAGAGAAGAGGTGAGTAGAGTATAGTAGAGTACCTCAGTTTGTACACAGGGGCATTGCCTTGCTGAAACAGGAAAGGGCATTCCCCAAATTGTTGCCGCAAAGAAGCACAGAAGCGTCTAGAATGTTATTGTGTGCTGTAACGTTAAGATTTTATTTCACTGGAAGTAAGGGAACTAGCAAGAACCATGAAAAACAGCCCCAGACCCTTACTCCTCCACCACCAAACTTTACAGTTGTCAGTATGCATTGAGGCAGGTAGCATTCTCCTGGCGTCTGCCAAACCTAGATTTGTCCGTTGGACTGCCAGACGGTGAAGAGTGATTCATCACTCCAGAGAAGGTGTTTCCACTGTACCAGAGTCCAATGGTAGTGAGCTTTACACCACTCCAGCCGACGCTTGGCATTGTGTGTTGCTGCTTGGCCATGGAAACCCATTTCATGAAGCTCCTGATGAACAGTTATTGTGCTGAAGTGGCTTCCAGAGGCAGTTTGGAACTTGGCAGTGAGGACAGACGATGTTTATGAGCTATGCTCTTCAGCCCTCGGCGGTCCCGTTCTGTGAGTTTGTGTGGCCTACCACTTCGCGGCTGAGCCGTTGTTGCTCCTAGACGTTTCCACTTCACAATAACAGCTCTAGCAGTACAGAAATTTGACAAATTGACTTGTTGGAAAGGTGGAATCCTATGACGGTGCCACGTTGAAAATCACTGAGCTCTCCATGAAGGCTATTCTACTGCCGTTGTTTGTCTATGGAGATTGCACGGCCGTGTGCTCGACTTTATGTCAGCAACGGGCGTGGCTGAAAGAGAACACTTATAGAAAGGTAGTACCTTCTAGCTGATATGATAATACACTTTACAAAAGTACACACGTGAAGACTTGCCTCTCTTACAAAAATAGCACATCTGAAAGACATTCTTGGATGTCTCTGCGGAGGTGGTGACTCATTAGCTCGGCGCTGACTTGACAGAAACCCGAAAACCTACCTACCTATCGTAAGAGACACAAACTTACTTAATAACAGTAAGAGCAGTGACAGCGCTTCTTCAAATTCTCTCTTTAAAGTTGATAAGCCCTTTCCCAGCTGACACAACCATCAATACGGCATTAATGCCGAGTCAAACACTTTTCTTAAACTGCATCGAACACATCACAAAAAGTTGTATGGAGTTTCACACACACACGGCCAATGGGTTTAAAACAGGGATGTGCACTGTTCCCTGTCCTCCGGGTCAGAACCGAGGCTGTGCACTGTTCCTTGTCCTCCGGGTCAGAACCGAGGCTGTGCACTGTTCCCTGTCCTCCGGGTCAGAACCGAGGCTGTGCACTGTTCCCTGTCCTCCGGGTCAGAACCGAGGCTGTGCACTGTTCCCTGTCCTCCGGGTCAGAACCGAGGCTGTGCACTGTTCCCTGTCCTCCGGGTCAGAACCGAGGCTGTGCACTGTTCCTTGTCGTCTGGGTCATAACCAAAGGCCCAAATACGATTATTTTGTCAACAGTATACTGCTCTGTCTCAAATTGAAGTTAAAGAGACTATCACCCTTGAACAGGACATCAAGTCTATTGAATTGAAGCTGCTCACCCAGAACGACCCTGGTCATGAACTTACAGGACATGAGGTCGTTTCTGCATGAAAGAGTGAAGGGTGCCTTGATTAGGTCTCGTTTCGCTTCCCTCAAGGATATGGATGCTCCTAGCGCTTTAAAAAAATAACCTAGGACAGTCGACATTGCAACGTAAACAGATGGTCTGCCTTCGTCTTCCAAATGGGAAGGTGACCACGGATGACAGTGAAATGCGTCAACATGCCGTGGATTATCTATTCGGCCCTCTATAAGGCGGAGGATTGTGACTCTTTATGTACTGAACAGTTGTTACACGGTCTTCCTCAATTGGGACCTGAGCAGAGAGTCACATTGGACTCTGACATTATCCTGCAAGAGCTGTCCACAGCAGTTATGCAGCTCTCAACAGGCCGAGCCCCTGGCATCGATGGTTTACCATCTGAGTTTTATAAGCACTTTTGGGGGGTCTATTGGGGAGGATTTTTATGAAGTGCTGTGTGAATCTTTTCATGAGGGTTCTCTTCCTGTATCCTGTCACTGTTGCCAAAAAAGGGGGATTTGGCTCTCATAAAAATTGGAGACCTGTTGCTTTGCTGTGTGCAGAATACAAAATTGTTTCTAAATGTCTCTCAAACAGGTTGAAAGAGTATCTGGGATTGTTGATCCACGAGGACCAGTCCTACTGTGTACCTGATCGCTCTATTGTTGACAACTTGTTTCTGATAAGAGATGTTTTAGACATTTGTAAACTGTCTGATGTAAATGTGGGCTTACTTTCTTTGGATCAGGAGAAGGCATTTGATCAAATCAAATCAAATGTACTTGTCACATACACATGGTTAGCAGATGCGAGTATAGCGAAATGCTTGTGCTTCTAGTTCCGACAATGCAGTAATAACCAACGAGTAATCTAACCTAACAATTCCAAAACTACTACCTTATACACACAAGTGTAAAGGGATGAAGAATATGTACATAAAGATATATGAATGAGTGGTGGTACAGAGCGGCATAGGCAAGATGCAGTAGATGGTATAGAGTACAGTATATGCATATGAGATGAGTAATGTAGGGTATGTAAATATTATATTAAGTAGCATTGTTTAAAGTGGCTATTGATATATTTTACATCAATTTCCATCATTTTCCATTATTAAAGTGGCTGGAGTTGAGTCAGTGTGTTGGCAGCAGCCACTCAATGTTAGTGGTGGCTGTTTAACAGTCTGATGGCCTTGAGATAGAAGCTGTTTTTCAGTCTCTCGGTCCCTGCTTTGATGCACCTGTACTGACCTCGCCTTCTGGATGATAGCTGGGTGAACAGGCAGTGGCTCAGGTGGTTATTGTCCTTGATGATTTTTATGGCCTTCCTGTGACATCGGGTGTTGTAGGTGTCCTGGAGGGCAGGTAGTTTGCCCCCGGTGATGCGTTGTGCAGACCTCACTACCCTCTGGAGAGCCTTACAGTTGTGGGCGAAGCAGTTACCGTACCAGGCGGTGATACAGCCCGATAGGATGCTCTCGATTGTGCATCTGTAGAAGATTGTGAGTGCCTTTGGTGACAAGCCAAATTTCTACAGCCTCCTGTAGTTGAAGAGGCGCTGCTGTGCCTTCTTCACAACGCTGTCTGTGTGGGTGGACCAATTCAGGTGTCCGTGATGTGTACGCCGAGGAACTTAAAAGATACTACCCTCTCCACCACTGTCCCGTCGATGTGGATAGGGGGGTGCTCCCTCTCCTGAAGTCCACAATCATCTCCTTTGTTTTGTTGACGTTGAGTGTGAAGTTATTTTCCTGACACCCAACTCCGAGGGTCCTTACCTCCTCCCTGTAGGCCGTTTCGTCATTGTTGGTAATCAAGCCTACCACTGTAGTGTCGTCCGCAAACTTGATGATTGAGTTGGAGGCGTGCATGGCCACACAGTCGTGGGTGAACAGGGAGTACAGGAGAGGGCTCAGAACACGCCCTTGTGGGGCCCCAGTGTTGAGGATCAGCGCAGTGGAGATGTTGTTACCTACCCTCACCACCTGGGGGTGGCCCGACAGTAAATCCAGTACCCAGTTGCACAGGGCGGGGTCGAGACCCAGGGTCTCGAGCTTGATGGCGAGTTTGGATGGTACTATGGTGTTAAATGCTGAGTTGTAGTCGATGAACAGCATTCCCACATAGGTATTACTCTTGTCCAGATGGGTTAGGGCAGTGTGCAGTGTGGTTGCGATTGCATCGTCTGTGGATCTATTTGGGCGGTAAGCAAATTGGAGTGGGTCTAGGGTGTCAGATAGGGTGGAGGTGATATGGTCCTTGACTAGTCTCTCAAAGCACTTCATAATGACGGAAGTGAGTGCTACGGGGCGGTAGTCGTTTAGCTCAGTTACCTTAGCTTTCCTGGGAACAGGGACAATGGTGGCCCTCTTGAAGCATGTGGGAACAGCAGACTGGGATAAGGATTGATTGAATATGTCCGTAAACACACCGGCCAGCTGGTCTGCGCATGCTCTGAGGACGCGGCTTGGGATGCCGTCTGGTCCTGCAGCCTTGCGAGGGTTAACACGTTTAAATGTTTTACTCACATCGGCTGCAGTGAAGGAGAGTCCGCAGGTTTTGGTAGCGGGCCGTGTCAGTGGCACTGTATTGTCCTCAAAGCGGGCAAAACAGTTATTTAGTCTGCCTGGGAGCAAGACATCCTGGTCCTTGACGTGGCTGGTTTTCTTTTTGTAATCCGTGATTGACTGTAGACCCTGCCACATACCTCTTGTGTCTGAGCCGTTGAATTGCGACTCTACTTTGACTCTATACTGACGCTTAGCTTGTTTGATTGCCTTGCGAAGGGAATAGCTACACTGTTTGTATTCGGTCATGTTTCCGGTCACCTTGCCCTGGTTAAAAGCAGTGGTTCGCGCTTTCAGTTTCAAGCGAATGCTGCCATCAATCCACGGTTTCTGGTTTGTGAATGTTTTAATCGTTGCTATGGGTACGACATTGTCAATGCACTTTCTAATAAACTCACTCGCCGAATCAGCGTATTCGTCAATGTTGTTGTTGGACACAATACGGAACATATCCCAATCCATGTGATCGAAGCAGTTTTGAAGCGTGGAATCAGATTGGTCGGACCAGCGTTGAACAGACCTGAGCGCGGAAGCTTCTTGTTTTAGTTTCTGTCTGTAGGCAGGGGGCAACAAAATTAAGTCGTGGTCAGCTTTTCCGAAAGGAGGGCGTAGGAGTGCCTTATATGCTCCATGCTTATATGATCCAGGTTTTTACCAGCCCTGGTTGCTCAATCGATATGCTGATACAATTTAGGGAGTCTTGTTTTCAGATTAGCCTTGTTAAAATCCCCAGCTACAATGAATGCAGCCTCAGGATATGTGGTTTCCAGTTTACATAGAGTCAAATAAAGTTTGTTCAGGGCCACCGATGTGTCTGCTTGGGGGGGAATGTATACGGCTGTGATTATAATCGAAGAGAATTCCCTTGGTAGGTAATGTGGTCGGCATTTGATTTTGAGGAATTCTAAGTCAGGTGAACAGAAGGACTTGAGTTCCTGTATGTTGTTATGATCACACCACGTCTCATTAATCATAAGGCATACCTCTTCTTGTGTGGACCACCAGTACTTGTTTAAAACGATTAAAGCCTTTGGGTTTGGGGATGTTTTTTTTTGTCTTGGATGAATTTACTGTATGCTGTGGCCTCGTGTATGGTGAAGGTGGGGGGTGGTTTGAGTTGCCCCATCCCTGTCCAAAGGGGCATCAGGCAGGGATTCCCAATTTCAGGGCAGTTATATAGTCTGGCGATTGAACCAATGCTTTGTTTTCTAAGAGCGAGGCTTACTGGTTTCTCTGTGCCAGGGGTAATGAAGGGTCCCACGATAGCACTGTATGCGTATGCAGATGACATGATAGTTTTTATTACAGGGGGTGAGGATGTTAAGGTTCTCTCAAACGCTTTAAAGGTGTATGAGGGGGCCTCCTCAGCTAGAGTCAATTGGGGAAAGAGTGAAGCGCTGTGGGCAGGTCAGTTTCAGATGGGGTCCGCTCCACGGTTACCAGGGGGGCTTCAGATGGGGTCCGCTCCATGGTTACCAGGGGGGCTTCAGACGGGGTCCGCTCCACGGTTACCAGGGGGGGCTTCAGATGGGGTCCGCTCCATGGTTACCAGGGGGGGCTTCAGATGGGGTCCGCTCCATGGTTACCAGGGGGGCTTCAGTGGGGCAGAGATGGGATGAAGATATTGTTTTTTTTTCTAGGCTCCGATGTCTTTCAGAAAAATAACTGGGAGGGTGTATTGGAGAAAGTGTGTGCCAGACTGTCAAGATGGAAATGGGTGTTGCCCCAGCTGTCTTATAGGGGAAGGTTACTGGTAGCTAATAATCTTGCTGCCTCTACCCTGTGGCACAGACTAATGATTTTGCAACCACCAAAGGGTCTGATACAAGAGCTTCAGAGGACCCTTGTCAATTTATTCTGGTCTGGACAACACTGGATTAAAGCTGCAGCCCTGTACCTGCCACTGCACGAGGGTGGGCAAGGCCTGGTGGACATTTTCTCTAGGATCACGGCTTTCCGGCTTCATGCAGCCCAGAGACTGTTGTACAGTGACGGTTCTAGCAGCCCAGAGACTGTTGTACAGTGATGGTTCTAGCAGCCCATAGATTGTTGTACAGTGAAGGTTCTAGCTGGGTCGACACAGCCTACACACTGATGAGGAGAGCGGGCTGTTTGGGCTTAGACAAGCACCTTTTCCTCTTAAAACTGGAGCCTGGCTCTCTTTTATGAGTCTGTTATGCAGGCTTGGAGGGTTCTTGTCAAGTCCCGTAAGGCCTGCAAGCCACCAGGGATGTGGCTTTTTGAAGAGGCTCTTTTTTAAAACACTGCCATCCAGTCCCGTGCTCTAGGTTCAGCCAGCCTACGGTCATGCCTGTTAGGCTTGGGGTGTACCAAGCTGGGTCATCGGATGCGGAGGAGGAGGAGGAGCTGGGAGAAAGAGCAGGGATCCGATCATCTCGCCTACTGAGGAAGGTCGTCGCTGAGGTCTGTGACTCCTTGCCAGTACTTCATCTGTAGTATGTGACTGACACTTCCAATTCTGATCGGTGGAAGGAGGGTCTGGATTATGTGTTCCCTGCACTGATTGTTAGTGCTGCGATGGGGGCATTCGAGGAGGACGTGGGGATGCTGCTTTCCTTCGATACCCCGGAGCTGGGGGAATTCAAGGAGGTGGGAAAGAAGGTACAGAATATGTGTAAAGGTGTCCCATGCCCCTTCCCTGTAAGGGGTAAAATCGACGAGGTGGACGGGTGTGCTTGGTCCAGGTGCCTCCTCAAAAGGCTGTTGGCGATCATTATACAAACTGCCTATTGATAAGGGGACAGCTATAGCCGCCAACATGTATCTGGTACACCTGGATCCTACTGTTGGGGAGGGGTGTCCATTCTGTGCCGAGTCTGAAACTCTGGCACATCTTTTTTTACAGTGTCCCAGGTTGGTCGGGATGATTGACCTGATCACTAGTTGGTTCTCTTCCCAACTGTATATATTTGGGCCAAAGTACAGGTATAGTCAAACGGGTGTAGTTGTGTTGCTTAATTTTGTGTTAGGGGCAGCAAAATTAGCGACATGGAAGACCCGAACGAACAGTATTTGGGGACAGGGGTCTGTGGATGTGGTGGGAATGCTGGAGGGAATGTTGGCAGCGAGACTGAGGATTGCGTTTGCCTATTATAAACTTGTCAACAATATTGATCGGTTTATGAGTATATGGGGTACTCTCTCTCTCTCTCTCTCTATGTCTCTCTCTATCTATCTATCTGTCTATATTTATTTATACTTCGACTCTGACATTGTTCGTCCTAATATTTATATATTTCTTGGATCTATTCTTTTACTTTTAGATGTGTGTGTATTGATGTGAAATGTCAAATATTACTGCACTGTTGGAGCTAGGAACACAAACATTTAGTTAGATATTACTGTACTGTTGGAGCTAGAAACACAAGTATTTAGTTAGATATTACTGTACTGTTGGAACTAGGAACACAAGCATTTAGCTACACCAATAACATCAGCTAAATATCTGTATGCGAACCAACAATTTGATTTGATTAATGGTGCACTGCATCCTCATGCAATTTCAGCAGGACTTTTATTGGATCAAAGAGAACGCAAAGCAGGAAAATCTCTCTCTCTCTCTCTCTCTCTCTCTCTCTCTCTCTCTCTTCTCTCTCTCTCTCTCTCTCTCTCTCTCTCTCTCTCTCTCTCTCTCTCTCTCTCTCTCTCTCTCTCTCTCTCTCTCTCTCTCTCTCTCTCTTTCTCTCTCTCATTGTTGTGAAAGATACATTTAGAGAGCTGGAGAGAGAGAGAGACAGGATGGAGGTTAGAGAGCTGGTCCCCCAGTCCTGCAAGACAGAACAAACACACAAAACAGACCAGCACCAAAAAAAACAAGACCCAGAGGGCTGAAAGTGGAGATAGACGGCCGTCTGTGAGAAGGAGGAGAGAGAACAAACGAGACAGGTAACAGCAGGGAAATAGGAGAGAAAGAACTGTATGAGAAAGGTAACAGCACACTAGGAGGAGGTGAGAAAGCTGAGGTGTGACAGAGAGCAGGACACTCCCCCAGAGAAGCCAGCAGAACAGCCCACCTCAGACCCGGACCACAACCTCAACACTACAATGGACAGACAACACAGAACCTACCAACCCAACAGACCCCACCCCCTCCTAACAGACCCCACCCCCTCCTAACAGGCCCCACCCCCTGCTAACAACCCACCTCAGACCCAGACCACAACCTCAACACTACAATGGGACAGACAACACAGGACCTACCAATCCAACAGACCCCACCCCCTCCTAACAGACCCCACCCCCTCCTAACAGACCACCCCCTCCTAACAGACCACCCCCTCCTAACAGACCACCCCCTCCTAATAGACCCCACCCCCTCCCAACAGACCCCACCCCCTCCCAACAGACCTCACCCCCTCCTAACAGACCACCCCCTCCTAACAGACCACCCCCTCCTAACAGACCCAACCCCCTCCCAACAGACCCCACCCCCTCCCAACAGACCTCACCCCCTCCTAACAGACCCATTTTTTCAGCTCCCCTGATAGCTCTCTTGACAACACCCACCCATCCACAAAGGCCAGAGATGGTGCTCCTCATTGACTCAAATGGCAAATACATTCAAGAGAATAAACTTTTTGCCAAACACAAAGTGGCTAAACTCTGATTCCCAAACCGTAGGCGTGCCCTGGAGCTGTTGTCAGAGGACAGACTAGGGTCTCCCATCCAAATCCTTATTCACATGGTCACATACAACCTGAGGGCCCAACAGGAAAGAAAGAGCACTCAAGTGGTTATCTCCACCCTGCTACCAGGAAAATACTTTCTACCTGCCACCACACAGCAGGTGAATGCAAGCATTTCGCGAGATTGTGCCTCAAAACCTAATGTCTACCTGACCCTAATGTCTACCTGACCCTAATGTCTACCTGACCCTAATGTCTACCTGGCGCTAATGTCTACCTGGCCCTAATGTCTACCTGACCCTAATGTCTACCTGACCCTAATGTCTACCTGACCCTAATGTCTACCTGGCCCTAATGTCTACCTGACCCTAATGTCTACCTGACCCTAATGTCTACCTGGCCCTAATGTCTACCTGACCCTAATGTCTACCTGGCCCTAATGTCTACCTGACCCTAATGTCTACCTGGCCCTAATGTCTACCTGACCCTAATGTCTACCTGACCCTAATGTCTACCTGACCCTAATGTCTACCTGGCCCTCCACCCTGGACTTGAACACCCTTTATGACCAGCTCCACCTCTAAAAGGTAGCAATCTCAACTTTTGCCAGGACCCTGAAGGACGTCACCCCTCAACCGTAGCCCCAGCACCTCACACAGGAGTAACAGAGCAACGGACACCCAGCCCTGACCGGCGAGACACCCTCCTAGACCTGCAAAACCCCCTCCCAGGCCAGCGAGACCCCTCCCAGGCCAGCGAGACACCCTCCCAGACCAGCGAGACCCCCTCCTAGACCAGTGAGACCCCCTCCTGAAGGAACTGCACATAGTGGACCCCAGCATCACCAGCCCCTCCCCCAAACAACCCCCCCCTCCCACCCCCCTCTCCTAATCCCCATCCTGCGACCTAAGTGGTATGCATCAGATGGTCAACATGCTCTGCTCACACCTACAGTGATGTTCCGGACCTAAACCACACAAAAACAACACTAGACACTATGGAACACAAAGCTTTTACTATCTCATCCTGGAATATACAAGGTCAGAGGTCATCTGCCTTTGGCCTAAAGAGCAGGAACCCAGAATTCATCACAGAAATTGGAAAAACAGACATTGTCATCCTACAAGAAACATGGTATAAAGGAGACGGACCCACTGGTTGCCCTCTATGTTACAGAGAGCTGGTAGTCCCATCCACCACACTACCAGGTGGGTGGTATAGAGGAGACAGACCCACTGGTTGTCCTCTAGGTTACAGAGAGCTGGTAGTCCCATCCACCACACTACCAGGTGGGTGGTATAGAGGAGACAGACCCACTGGTTGTCCTCTAGGTTACAGAGAGCTGGTAGTCCCATCCACCACACTACCAGGTGGGTGGTATAGAGGAGACAAACCCACTGGTTGCCCTCTATGTTACAGAGAGCTGGTAGTCCCATCCACCACACCACCAGGTGGGTGGTATAGAGGAGATGGATCCACTGGTTGCCCTATAGGTTACAGAGAGCTGGTAGTCCCATCCACCAAACTACCAGGTGGGTGCTGTAGAGGAGACAGACCCACTGGTTGCCCTATAGGTTACAGAGAGCTGGTAGTCCCATCCACCACACCACCAGGTGGGTGGTATAGAGGAGACAGACCCACTGGTTGCCCTCTAGGTTACAGAGAGCTGGTAGTCCCATCCACCACACCACCAGGTGGGAAATAGGGAAGAGACTGAGGGTATGCTAATTTGGTATAGAGCAAATCCTAACCCACTCTATTAAATTAGTCAAAACAGGAACATTTGACATTTGGCTAGAAATTAGTGTGGAAATGATCTCAACAGAGAAAAATTGCCTGGCAGAGGGAGAGGGAGAGGAATGGGGGGGTCTGTTCGATTGCCTCTGCACCCACTGTATGAAAATGTATGAACACATTATTGCAAGTATCTCAACAACATATATCATTATGCACGTTTATGACATTGTAATTGTAAAACAACCTTGGTGTTGTTGTGATCATTCGTAATTATTGTAATTATGCGTTAGACGTTTGACGTTCAAATCATACCCGTACTGTAAAGCATGCTGTCATTTCCATTTTATATCAAACAATTATCTTGCAGTTCCAAGGTGGTTGTCCCAAGTGTGCACTACTTTTGGACCAGAACCAATAGAGGATTACAAAAGTAGTGCACTAAAAAGGGTAAAAGGGTGCGATTTGGGACATCCGACTGTCAGTCTGTTTTTGAAGTGACTGGGATAGCTGCGAGGGCACAGACCCCTTCTTCTCTCTGTAGTGTCAGTCTGTTTTTGAAGTGACTGGGATAGCTGCGAGGGCACAGACCCCTTCTTCTCTCTGTAGTGTCAGTCTGTTTTTGAAGTGGTATCAAGGCCCATCTCTATATTAATGCTGCTGTGGGAGGGATCAAGGTCCATCTCTATAATAATGCTGCTGTGGGAGGTATCAAGGCCCATCTCTATAATAATGCTAATGTGGAAGGTATCAAGGCCCATCTCTATAATAATGCTTCTGTGGGTATCAAGGCCCATCTCTATAATAATGCTGCTGTGGGAGGTATCAAGGCCCATCTCTATAATAATGCTGCTGTGGGTATCAAGGCCCATCTCTATAATAATGCTGCTGTGGGAGGTATCAAGGCCCATCTCTATAATAATGCTGCTGTGGGTATCAAGGCCCATCTCTATAATAATGCTGCTGTGGAAGGTATCAAGGCCCATCTCTATAATAATGCTGCTGTGGAAGGTATCAAGGCCCATCTCTATAATAATGCTGCTGTGGGAGGAATCAAGGCCCATCTCTATATGAATGCTGCTGTGGGAGGTATGAAGGCCCATCTCTATAATAATGCTGCTGTGGGAGGAATCAAGGCCCATCTCTATAATAATGCTGCTGTGGGAGGAATCAAGGCCCATCTCTATAATAATGCTGCTGTGGGAGGAATCAAGGCCCATCTCTATATGAATGCTGCTGTGGGAGGTATGAAGGCCCATCTCTATATTAATGCTGCTGTGGGAGGTATGAAGGCCCATCTCTATAATAATGCTGCTGTGGGAGGAATCAAGGCCCATATCTATAATAATGCTGCTGTGGGAGGTATCAAGGCCCATCTCTATAATAATGCTGCTGTGGGAGGGATCAAGGTCCATCTCTATTTTAATGCTGCTGTGGGAGGTATCAAGGCCCATCTCTATAATAATGCTGCTGTGGAAGGTATCAAGGCCCATCTCTATAATAATGCTGCTGTGGAAGGTATCAAGGCCCATCTCTATAATAATGCTGCTGTGGGAGGAATCAAGGCCCATCTCTATATGAATGCTGCTGTGGGAGGTATGAAGGCCCATCTCTATAATAATGCTGCTGTGGGAGGAATCAAGGCCCATCTCTATAATAATGCTGCTGTGGGAGGAATCAAGGCCCATCTCTATAATAATGCTGCTGTGGGAGGAATCAAGGCCCATCTCTATATGAATGCTGCTGTGGGAGGTATGAAGGCCCATCTCTATATTAATGCTGCTGTGGGAGGTATGAAGGCCCATCTCTATAATAATGCTGCTGTGGGAGGAATCAAGGCCCATATCTATAATAATGCTGCTGTGGGAGGTATCAAGGCCCATCTCTATAATAATGCTGCTGTGGGAGGGATCAAGGTCCATCTCTATTTTAATGCTGCTGTGGGAGGTATCAAGGCCCATCTCTATAATAATGCTGCTGTGGGAGGGATCAAGGCCCATCTCTATAATAATGCTGCTGTGGGAGGTATCAAGGCCCATCTCTATAATAATGCTGCTGTGGGAGGTATCAAGGCCCATCTCTATAATAATGCTGCTGTGGGAGGTATCAAGGCCCATCTCTATTTTAATGCTGCTGTGGGAGGTATCAAGGCCCATCTCTATTTTAATGCTGCTGTGGGAGGGATCAAGGCCCATCTCTATAATAATACTGATGAGGCAGGCTCTATATCCACTCAGTATAATACTGTTGAGGCAGGCTCTATATCCACTCAGTTTAATACTGTTGAGGCAGGCTCTATATCCACTCAGTTTAATACTGCTGAGGCAGGCTCTATATCCACTCAGTTTAATACTGTTGAGGCAGGCTCTATATCCACTCAGTTTAATACTGTTGAGGCAGGCTCTATATCCACTCAGTTTAATACTGCTGAGGCAGGCTCTATATCCACTCAGTTTAATACTGCTGAGGCAGGCTCTATATCCACTCAGTTTAATACTGCTGAGGCAGGCTCTATATCCACTCAGTTTAATACTGTTGAGGCAGACTCTATATCCACTCAGTTTAATACTGTTGAGGCAGGCTCTATATCCACTCAGTTTAATACTGCTGAGGCAGGCTCTATATCCACTCAGTTTAATACTGTTGAGGCAGGCTCTATATCCACTCAGTTTAATACTGTTGAGGCAGGCTCTATATCCACTCAGTTTAATACTGTTGAGGCAGGCTCTATATCCACTCAGTTTAATACTGTTGAGGCAGGCTCTATATCCACTCAGTATAATACTGTTGAGGCAGGCTCTATATCCACTCAGTTTAATGCTGTTGCCGTGGAAGCTCTTTCCGTCTACTGACCTTGTTGACAAGACATGTTGCTGTTGCTGTGACACTGTAATCAGGCAAGTAATAATGTTTTTCAAAATTTCAAACTTATTACCAATCAGTTTTTTTATTGGTTCATAGCAGCAGGTGTTTAATGAGTATTCTTCACTATGGTTGATAGTAAATCTACCATTTAATTGAACAGCTTCCGAGTCTACTGATGGGCTTCTCCAACACCATTTAAACAATCAATTCAGGTATTATTGAGCTGTAATCAGGATGGACTGACTTCCTTCTGTTTCCTCCCTCAGCTTGACTCGAGACATCGCAGTCAAAGATCCATTATAAAAACATCAATTAGATGGTAACGTCTCAAATGGCAGCCTATTCCCTATTTGTCCTGGTCTAAAGTAGTGCACTATATAGGGAATAGGGTGCCATAGGGCTCTGGTCTAAAGTAGTGCACTATATAGGGAATATGGTGTTATAGGATCCTGGTCTAAAGTAGTGCACTATATAGGGAATAGGGTGTTATAGGATCCTGGTCTAAAGTAGTGTACTATATAGGGAATAGGGTTCTATAGGGTTCTGGTCTAAAGTAGTGCACTATATAGGGAATAGGGTGCCATAGGGCTCTGGTCTAAAGTAGTGCACTATATAGGGAATAGGGTTCTATAGGGTTCTGGTCTAAAGTAGTGCACTATATAGGGAATAGGGTGCCATAGGGTTCTGGTCTAAAGTAGTGCACTATATAGGGAATAGGGTTCCATAGGGCTCTCGTCTAAAGTAGTGCACTATATAGGGTGCCATAGGGCTCTGGTCTAAAGTAGTGCACTATATAGGGAATAGGGTGATATAGGGCTCTGGTCTAAAGTAGTGCACTATATAGGGAATAGGGTGATATAGGGTTCTGGTCTAAAGTAGTGCACTATATAGGGAATAGGGTGCCATAGGGCTCTGGTCTAAAGTAGTGCACTATATAGGGAATAGGGTGATATAGGGTTCTGGTCTAAAGTAGTGTACTATATAGGGTGCCATAGGGCTCTGGTCTAAAGTAGTGCACTATATAGGGAATAGCGTGCCATAGGGCTCAGGTCTAAAGTAGTGCACTATATAGGGAATAGGGTGCCATAGGGCTCTGGTCTAAAGTAGTGCACTATATAGGGAATAGGGTGATATAGGGTTCTGGTCTAAAGTAGTGCAGTATATAGGGAATAGGGTGATATAGGGTTCTGGTCTAAAGTAGTGCACTATATAGGGAATAGGGTGTTATAGGATCCTGGTCTAAAGTAGTGCACTATATAGGGAATAGGGTGCCATAAGGCTCTGGTCTAAAGTAGTGCACTATATAGGGAATAGGGTTCTATAGGGCTCTGGTCTAAAGTAGTGCACTATATAGGGATTAGGGTTCTATAGGGCTCTGGTCTAAAGTATGGTGAGGGTAGGCAACAACATCTCCTCCCCGCTGATCCTCAACACTGGGGCCCCACAAGGGTGCGTTCTGAGCCCTCTCCTGTACTCCCTGTTCACCCACGACTGTGTGGCCACGCACGCCTCCAACTCAATCATCAAGTTTGCGGACGACACAACAGTGGTAGGCTTGATTACCAACAACGACGAGACGGCCTACAGGGAGGAGGTGAGGGCCCTCGGAGTGTGGTGTCAGGAAAATAACCTCACACTCAACGTCAACAAAACTAAGGAGATGATTGTGGACTTCAGGAAACAGCAGAGGGAACACCCCCCTATCCACATCGATGGAACAGTAGTGGAGAGGGTAGCAAGTTTTAAGTTCCTCGGCATACACATCACAGACAAACTGAATTGGTCCACTCACACAGACAGCATCGTGAAGAAGGCGCAGCAGCGCCTCTTCAACCTCAGGAGGCTGAAGAAATTCGGCTTGTCACCAAAAGCACTCACAAACTTCTACAGATGCACAATCGAGAGCATCCTGGCGGGCTGTATCACCGCCTGGTATGGCAACTGCACCGCCCTCAACCGTAAGGCTCTCCAGAGGGTAGTGAGGTCTGCACAACGCATCACCGGGGGCAAACTACCTGCCCTCCTGGACACCTACACCACCCGATGTCACAGGAAGGCCATAAAGATCATCAAGGACATCAACCACCCGAGCCACTGCCTGTTCACCCCGCTATCATCCAGAAGGCGAGGTAAGTACAGGTGCATCAAAGCTGGGACCGAGAGACTGAAAAACAGCTTCTATCTCAAGGCCATCAGACTGTTAAACAGCCACCACTAACACTGAGTGGCTGCTGCCAACACACTGACACTGACTCAACTCCAGCCACTTTAATAATGGGAATTGATGGGAAATGATGTAAATATATCACTAGCCACTTTAAACAATGCTACCTTATATGATGTTACTTACCCTACATTATTCATCTCATATGCATACGTATATACTGTACTCTATATCATCGACTGTATCCTTATGTAATACATGTATCACTAGCCACTTTAAACTATGCCACTTTGTTTACATACTCATCTCATATGTATATACTGTACCCGATACCATCTACTGTATCTTGCCTATGCTGCTCTGTACCATCACTCATTCATATATCCTTATGTACATATTCTTTATCCCCTTACACTGTGTACAAGACAGTAGTTTTGGAATTGTTAGTTAGATTACTTGTTATTACTGCATTGTCGGAACTAGAAGCACAAGCATTTCGCTACACTCGCATTAACATCTGCTAACCATGTGTATGTGACAAATAAAATTTGATTTGATTTTATTTGATTTGAAGTAGTGCACTATATAGGGAATAGGGTTCCATAGGGCTCTGGTCTAAAGAAGTGCACTATATAGGGAATAGGGTGCCAACATCAACTGAAAGGTGACATTATTAAACCTGCTCTTCCTCTAAAGATAGGAACATATCTTTCCCTAACTCACACAGACAAACCCTCACACACACACACACACACGCACACGCACACGCACACACACACACACACACACACACACACACACACACACACACACTGTGTAGTGCAGAGGAGGCAGCAATATGGTAGGGTTGTACTAGAATCAGAGGAAAGTCACTGAGAAAAATGTGATTTGGGAGTTATAGTGAATTTGACCACCAAAATCCTTCTTAGAGATTGGTGGAATGGATAGAGAGAGAACTGCAGACACAATATGAGCTTCAGGGCTTCTCCCAAATGGTACCCTATTCCCTATATAGTGCACTTATTTAGACCAGTGCCCTATTTCACCCTATTCCCTATATAGTGCACTACTTTCGACCAGGAGGCCATAGCCCATAGGGCTCTGTTCAGGGCTAGTGAACTTTATAGGGAATAGGGTGCCATTTGGGACACTTCCTTGAGTTTAAAGATGAAATACGACAGCCTGACCCCATTCCCTTCCTCCAGATTTAACTCTGTCTCCCTAAACGGGGAGGGATATTGCCAGAAACGACAACTTGCTGGACAGGAAGTGACATTGACAGCCTTTTCTGGAGGATGGAATTTCAATCGTCTGAGAGTTTAATAGAGGGAGGAGATTTATACAGCTTTGGGAAGAGGAGAAGAGGATTGTGTACTGCTGAGGTGGCCATTTTTAAGATTGTCATGTACACAAAGAGGAGCACTAGAGTCTCAAATGGTACCCTATTCCCTACGTAGTGCACTTCTTTTGTCCAGGGCCCATGTGGTCTGATCAACAATAGTGCACTATATAGGACATAGAGTGCCATTTGGGATGCCGTCTTCATTTTTGACGTCTTTCTTTGGAACAGAGATGGAGGAGCTCAACGGCTTTAACTAGGCATCATCAGTAGAAAGGTTTAACTCAGATCCCACGACTGAAAAAGCAATATTTTTTGGTTACTCCCACATTTATCCATGTCTGTCTGTTCCGTTGAGTCCAATTACACTTAAGGTTCTATTCAATCTGGATCGCTGAAAGTGTTAGGGTCATTTCCAATTGAAACTACAATTCTAAGCCAACAAGAACATGCTCGTCCAGAAGCGGCACTCCTAGTGGCCGGAGACTTTAATGCGGGCAAACTGAAATCCATTTGGCCTCATTTCTACCAGCATGTCACATGTGCAACCAGAGGAAAAACAACTCTAGACCACTTTTACTCCACACACAGAGACACATGCAAAGCTCTCCCTCACCCTCCATTTGGCTAATCTGACCATAATTCTACGCTCCTGATTCCTGCTTACAAGCAAAAACTAAAGCAGGAAGTACCAGTGACTCGCTCAATACTGAAGTGGTCAGATGATGTGGATGCTACTGTCATGACGTTGCCCTCTTTGGGTACAGCAAGCCCCATCCCCCTCTCCCTGTCTCCTACACACAGGCTGCGTTGGTCAGAGAGGTCGTAAATTCCTGGAGGAGATGATCTCCTCATGGCCACACAGTATAGAAACAGAGTGAATTTTCATAGAGAACAAAGGAATTTCTTCCACCTCACAGAACTTGAGGTCCGAACAACATTTATGTTCTGGAGAAGGTATAAAAGATCGGTGAGGAATCCATCTACGAACTGGTCTGTTTGGTACAATTTTGTAAATCTCATGGGAGCCAATACGGCCACATTACCATAATGCTGTTTATATAATAGCCTCAGATATGATGTTTACATGTAATTGTTGTAAAAGGTGATTGAGTGAGGATGTTTGTAAAATTGTATAATGTGATTTTGGACTGTTTAATGAAGGAAACTCCAATTCCCCTTTGAGTTTAACTAAATCAGAGGACCGCCCATGAGCCCAGTTAGGGTCGGGCATCCTGGGACAGGCCCTTTTCTGCAACTCCCGAATAAAACCCCAACTTTGAGAATTTCTCAACAGACCATGTTTCCCTCAATTACGAGAGGACAAAGGTTGCAGACCAGCTTACCTCGATAACGAGAGGGCCAAGGTTTGAGTAGATGGCTGAATCTTTTAACCATACCACGTGGTTAAACTCCTACACTATCGATACCGACAGAATAAGAGCAAGTCTTTGATATTAATTACTAATCTGCAGCTAGGAATTCGGTATCATTGAACGCGAAGACTGACATCCGCTGAAACTTCTATCCATAACGACATGAATGAATGTCACTCTGAACTATCCATTCTAACCACGACAGAGAGGGCGGACAAACTCTCTAACAGAAACGAATGTTTCAACTGAGACCCGGACGACACACTGAGCATAAATGTATATACTGATTGCAATTGTTCCCGAAAGATTGAGTGTTCATGTGCAAAGGATTAGCATTTCAATTGTTATAATTATCAACTGTGTGTTGTCTTATCTCAGTCGACCCCCACTTCCCTTTTGTGCACCAAGCCGCGATGCCGGTTTATCCCAAACTCCGTTATCATTTCCTTGTAACTATCTACTGTTGGTTTATGCATTTCTGTGAATTTATTTAGTTAGTAAATAAATGATTTAAGACAATTGATGTATGGATGACTCATAGTGAAGACTGGGTTCGTGCAGATAATCAACAATTTACGACGTTTGCAATGAGACTAACGTGAGGTAAAATAAATAATTCATTAACCTTTTTGGGATAAGGGACAGTATTTTCACGTTTGGATGAATAGTGTGCCCAGAGTGAACTGCCTCCTACTCTGTCCCAGATGCTAATATATGCATATTATTATTAGTATTGGATTGTAAACAGTCTGAAGTTTCTAAAACTGTTTGAATGATGTTTGTGTGTATAACAGAACCCATATGGCAGGCGAAAACCTGAGAAAAATCCAACCAGGAAGTGGGACATCTGATGTTTGTAGTATTTCAAAGCTTGGCCTACCAAATACACATTAAGATATGGATGAGGTTGCACTTCCTACGGCTTCCACTTTAGAAACTTTAATGAGGATTCTACTTTAAAGGAGGGGCTCATGAGACCTCTTTGAGTCAGTGGTCTGGCAGAGAGCCTTGGTCTCATGACGCACGCTCCCGACAGAGTTACCTTGCGTTCCAGTGCTTTTTCTGAAGACAAAGGAATTCTCCGGTTGGAACATTATTGATGTTTTATGTTAAAACCATCCTAACGATTGATTCCATGCATGGTTTGACATGTTTCTAAAGGACTGTAATGGAACGTGTCGAGTTTTTGTCTGGACGAAGTGCCTGCGCCTCATGAAGATGGATTACTGGGCTGAACACGTTAACAACAAGTGGCTATTTGGAGTTAAATGGAACTTTATGGAACAAATCAGTCATTTATTGTTGGACTGGGATTCCTGGGAGTGCCTTTTGATGAAGATCATCAAAGGTAAGTGAATATTTATGGTGTTGTTTCTAACTTTGTTGATTCCAACATGGCACATATTCCTCTGGCTGTTTTGGGTTCTGAGCGCCGTTCTCAGATTATGCTTTTTCCGTAAAGTTTTTTTGAAATCTGACACAGCGGTTGCATTAAGGCGAAGTCTATCTTTAATTATGTGAATAACACTTGTATCTTTTATCAATGTTTATTATGAGTATTTCTGAAAAATCACTGGATGTTTTGGAATCAAAACATTACTGCACGTAACGCGTTAATGTAAACTGAGATTTTTGGATATAAATATGCACATTATCGAAAAAAAACCATACATGTATTGTGTAACATGATGTCCTATGAGTGTCATCTGATGAAGATCTTCAAAGGTTAGTAATTAATTTTATCTATATTTCTGCTTTTTGTGACTCCTATCTTTGGCTGGAAAATAGCCTATCTTTGGCTGTGTTTTTTCTACTTGGCTCTGAACTAACATAATCATATGTTGTGCTTTCGCTGTAAATCATTTTTGAAATCGGACATGATGGGTAGATTAACAAGATGTTTATCTTTCATTTGCTGTATTGGACTTGTTAATGTCTTACATACCCTGTTAATGTGTGAAAGTTACATTTTTCCACCAAAAATAATTGAATTTCGCACGCTGCCTTTTCAGCGGAATGTTGTTGAAGGGTTCCGCTAGGTTAATCAGAGACTATTGATCAGATATGAAAATATCTGAAAAGTTATATTAGGAAAATTATAACTTTAATTATAATCCTACTACATTGGCTCTGACTCTCGTCGAATGTGGCAGGGCTTGCAAACTATTACGAACTACAAAAGGAAAGCCAGACGCGAGATGCCCAGTGATGCGAGCCTACTAGACGAGCTAAACGCCTTTTCTACTCAACACTGAGCACATACGAGAGCACCAGCTGTTCCGGACGAGTGTGTGATCATGCTCTCCGTAGCAGATGTGAGCAAAACCTTTAAACAGGTCAACATTCACAAAAGCCGCGGGGCCAGATGGATTATCAGGACGTGTACTCAGTGCATACGCGGACCAACTGGCAAGTGTCTTCACTGACATTTTCAACCTCTCTGTAATACCTACATGTTTCAAGCAGACCACAATAGTCCCTGTGCCAAAGAAAGCTTAGGTACCCTGCCTAAATCACTACCGCCCCGTAGCACTCACGTCAGTAGACATGAAGTGCTTGAAAGGCTGGTCATGGCTCACATCAACACCATCAACCCGGAAACCCTAGACCCAATTTGCATAACCCCCCAACAGATGCACAGATGACACAATCTCAATTGCACTCCACACTGCCCTTTCACACCTGGACAAAACGACCCCCTATGTGAGAATGCTGTTCATTGACTACAGCTCAGCATTCAACACCATAGTTCCCACAAAGCTCATCACTAAGCTAAGGGCCCTGGGACTAAACACCTACCTCTGCAACTGGAATCTGGACTTCTTGACGGGCCGTCCCAAGGTGGCCACGCTAATCCCTCGGGGGTGCGTGCTTAGTCCCCTCCTGTACTCCCTGTTCACCCACGACTGCGTGGCAAAGCACAACTCCAACACCATCATTAGGTTTGCTGACGACACAACAGTGGTAGGCCTGATCACCGACAACGATGAGACAGCCTATAGGGAGGAGGTCAGACACCTGGCAGTGTGGTGCCAGGACAACAACCTCTCCCTCAACGTGAGTAAGACAAAGGAGACGATGATGGACTACAGGAAAAGGAGGGCCGAACACGCCACCATTCACATCGAGTGGGCTGTAGTGGAGCGGGTCGAGAATGTCCACATCACTAACAAACTATCATTGTCCAAACACACCAAGACAGTCGTGAAGAGGGCAAGATGATTTACGGGAAAAGTATCGTCCAACCCATCGGGAATCTCACTGCACCATAATATGAAGAGGGCACAACAAAGCCTATTCACCCTCAGGAGACTGATAAGATTTGGCATTAGTCCCCAGATCCTGAAAAAGTACTACAGCTGCACCATTGAGAGCGTCCTGACCGGTGGCAATTGCTCATTATCCATCTGTAAGGAGCTACAGAGGCTGGTGCGTACAGCCCAGTACATCACTGGTGTCAAGCTTCCTGCCATCCAGGAGCTATATAGCAGGCAGTGTCAGAGGAAGGCCCAAAAAATGTACAGAGACTCCAGTCCCCCAAGTCATAGATTGTTCTTTCTGCTACCACTCAGCAAGCAGTACCAGAACACCAAGTCTAGGTCCAAAAGGCTCCTTAATAGCTCTCCCCCCAAGCCATAAGACTGCTGAATAATTAATCAAATGGCCACCCGGACTATTTACATAGCCCCCCCCCCCCCCTTTGTTTTTACACTGCTGCTAGTTCCTGTTTATTATCTATGCATAGTCACTTTACCCCTACTTACTTGTACTAATTACCTCGACTAACCTGTACCCCTGCACACTGACTGGGTACAGGTACCCCTGTATATCCTTCACATTGACTCTGTACCGTAACACCCTGTATATAGACTCCACATTGACTCTGTACCGTAATACCCTATATATAGCCTCCACATTGACTCTGTACCGTAATACCCTGTATATATCCTCCACATTGACTCTGTACCGGTACTCCCTGTATATAGCCTCCACATTGACTCTGTACCGTAATACCCTGTATATAGCCTCCACATTGACTCTGTACCGTAACACCCTGTATATAGCCTCCACACTGACTCTGTACCGTAATACCCTGTATATAGCCTCCACGTTGACTCTGTACCGGTTCCCCCACATTGACTCGGTACCAGTTCTGTATATTAACTCATTACATTTATTGTGTTACTTTTTATGAAATTTTAAATGTTTTGTTTATTTAGTAAATATTGCCTGTTGTATTCTGCGCAAATAATTGTGGATCTGATTTTTACTTGATGTGCAGCATTTATTGTGAATGCGGTCTCCGCTAACCCGTCTCAATCGTTGTAAAAATGGGGAGAGGTCTGTGATAAAGATATATTTTTTGACACCACACTCCACAAAACAAGTCCTGCAGGCTCTAGTTTGATCTCGGCTTCTGTCCAGTCATATGGACAAGTGCAGCAAATAAAACCTAGTTAAACTGCAGCTGGCAGAGAGTGAATATTAATATGAACTATGTAGAGTTTAATTCTTCTCAGTAGAGAAGAGAATGACTGAATCACTTCTTTTTACACGAAAAATGAACGTTTTGAAAATCCCAAATTGTTTGCATAGTCAACTTACATGGAGCTCTGACACACATACTTACCCCACCAGATATGCAACCAGGGGTTTAAATTAAATGAGGAGAGAGAGTGATTTTTAAAAGGCCTGTTTAAAGGAGAGGAAAGAGTGATATGTATAAAGGGTCTGTTTAAAGGAGAGGATAGAGTGATATGTTTAAAGGGTCTGTTAAAAGGAGAGGATAGAGTGATATGTTTAAAGGAGAGGATAGAGTGATATGTATAAAGGGTCTGTTTAAAGGAACGGCTGAGTGATATGTTTAAAGGAGAGGATAGAGTGATATGTTTAAAGGAGAGGAAAGAGTGATATGTTTAAAGGGTCTGTTTAAAGGAGAGGATAGAGTGATATGTTTAAAGGAGAGGATAGAGTGATATGTATAAAGGGTCTGTTTAAAGGAGAGGATAGAGTGATATGTTTAAAGGAGAGGATAGAGTGATATGTTTAAAGGAGAGGATAGAGTGATATGTATAAAGGGTCTGTTTAAAGGAGAGGATAGAGTGATATGTATAAAGGGTCTGTTTAAAGGAGAGGATAGAGTGATATGTTTAAAGGAGAGGAAAGAGTGATATGTTTAAAGGAGAGGATAGAGTGATATGTATAAAGGGTCTGTTTAAAGGAGAGGATAGAGTGATATGTTTAAAGGAGAGGATAGAGTGATATGTTTAAAGGAGAGGATAGAGTGATATGTATAAAGGGTCTGTTTAAAGGAGAGGATAGAGTGATATGTTTAAAGGAGAGGATAGAGTGATATGTTTAAAGGAGAGGATAGAGTGATATGTATAAAGGGTCTGTTTAAAGGAGAGGATAGAGTGATATGTTTAAAGGGTCTGTTTAAAGGAGAGGATAGAGTGATATGTATAAAGGGTCTGTTTAAAGGAGAGGATAGAGTGATATGTTTAAAGGGTCTGTTTAAAGGAGAGGATAGAGTGATATGTACAGGTATAAAGGGTCTGTTTAAAGGAGAGGATAGAGTGATATGTACAGGTATAAAGGGTCTGTTTAAAGGAGAGGATAGAGTGATATGTACAGGTATAAAGGGTCTGTTTAAAGGAGAGGATAGAGTGATATGTTTAAAGGGTCTGTTTAAAGGAGAGGATAGAGTGATATGTATAAAGGGTCTGTTTAAAGGAGAGGATAGAGTGATATGTTTAAAGGGTCTGTTTAAAGGAGAGGATAGAGTGATATGTACAGGTATAAAGGGTCTGTTTAAAGGAGAGGATAGAGTGATATGTACAGGTATAAAGGGTCTGTTTAAAGGAGAGGATAGAGTGATATGTACAGGTATAAAGGGTCTGTTTAAAGGAGAGGATAGAGTGATATGTATAAAGGGTCTGTTTAAAGGAGAGGATAGAGTGATATGTACAGGTATAAAGGGTCTGTTTAAAGGAGAGGATAGAGTGATATGTACAGGTATAAAGGGTCTGTTTAAAGGAGAGGGTAGAGTGATATGTATAAAGGGTCTGTTTAAAGGAGAGGATAGAGTGATATGTTTAAAGGGTCTGTTTAAAGGAGAGGATAGAGTGATATGTACAGGTATAAAGGGTCTGTTTAAAGGAGAGGATAGAGTGATATGTTTAAAGGGTCTGTTTAAAGGAGAGGATAGAGTGATATGTACAGGTATAAAGGGTCTGTTTAAAGGAGAGGATAGAGTGATATGTACAGGTATAAAGGGTCTGTTTAAAGGAGAGGATAGAGTGATATGTACAGGTATAAAGGGTCTGTTTAAAGGAGAGGATAGAGTGATATGTTTAAAGGGTCTGTTTAAAGGAGAGGATAGAGTGATATGTATAAAGGGTATGTTTAAAGGAGATGATAGAGTGATATGTTTAAAGGGTCTGTTTAAAGGAGAGGATAGAGTGATATGTACAGGTATAAAGGGTCTGTTTAAAGGAGAGGATAGAGTGATATGTATAAAGGGTCTGTTTAAAGGAGAGGATAGAGTGATATGTACAGGTATAAAGGGTCTGTTTAAAGGAGAGGATAGAGTGATATGTACAGGTATAAAGGGTCTGTTTAAAGGAGAGGATAGAGTGATATGTATAAAGGGTCTGTTTAAAGGAGAGGATAGAGTGATATGTACAGGTATAAAGGGTCTGTTTAAAGGAGAGGATAGAGTGATATGTTTAAAGGGTCTGTTTAAAGGAGAGGATAGAGTGATATGTTCAAAGCGTCTGCTTAAAGGAGAGGATAGAGTGATATGTACAGGTATAAAGGGTCTGTTTAAAGGAGAGGATAGAGTGATATGTATAAAGGGTCTGTTTAAAGGAGAGGATAGAGTGATATGTACAGGTATAAAGGGTCTGTTTAAAGGAGAGGATAGAGTGATATGTACAGGTATAAAGGGTCTGTTTAAAGGAGAGGATAGAGTGATATGTACAGGTATAAAGGGTCTGTTTAAAGGAGAGGATAGAGTGATATGTATAAAGGGTCTGTTTAAAGGAGAGGATAGAGTGATATGTTTAAAGGAGAGGATAGAGTGATATGTACAGGTATAAAGGGTCTGCTTAAAGGAGAGGATAGAGTGATATGTACAGGTATAAAGGGTCTGTTTAAAGGAGAGGATAGAGTGATATGTACAGGTATAAAGGGTCTGTTTAAAGGAGAGGATAGAGTGATATGTACAGGTATAAAGGGTCTGTTTAAAGGAGAGGATAGAGTGATATGTACAGGTATAAAGGGTCTGTTTAAAGGAGAGGATAGAGTGATATGTACAGGTATAAAGGGTCTGTTCAAAGGAGAGGATAGAGTGATATGTACAGGTATAAAGGGTCTGTTCAAAGGAGAGGATAGAGTGATATGTACAGGTATAAAGGGTCTGTTCAAAGGAGAGGATAGAGTGATATGTACAGGTATAAAGGGTCTGTTCAAAGGAGAGGATAGAGTGATATGTACAGGTATAAAGGGTCTGTTCAAAGGAGAGGATAGAGTGATATGTACAGGTATAAAGGGTCTGTTCAAAGGAGAGGATAGAGTGATATGTTTAAAGGAGAGGATAGAGTGATATGTACAGGTATAAAGGGTCTGTTCAAAGGAGAGGATAGAGTGATATGTACAGGTATAAAGGGTCTGTTCAAAGGAGAGGATAGAGTGATATGTACAGGTATAAAGGGTCTGTTTAAAGGAGAGGATAGAGTGATATGTACAGGTATAAAGGGTCTGTTTAAAGGAGAGGATAGAGTGATATGTACAGGTATAAAGGGTCTGTTCAAAGGAGAGGATAGAGTGATATGTACAGGTATAAAGGGTCTGTTCAAAGGAGAGGATAGAGTGATATGTACAGGTATAAAGGGTCTGTTCAAAGGAGAGGATAGAGTGATATGTACAGGTATAAAGGGTCTGTTCAAAGGAGAGGATAGAGTGATATGTACAGGTATAAAGGGTCTGTTCAAAGGAGAGGATAGAGTGATATGTACAGGTATAAAGGGTCTGTTCAAAGGAGAGGATAGAGTGATATGTACAGGTATAAAGGGTCTGTTCAAAGGAGAGGATAGAGTGATATGTACAGGTATAAAGGGTCTGTTCAAAGGAGAGGATAGAGTGATATGTACAGGTATAAAGGGTCTGCTTAAGAAAGATCCTAATTGGGAATCAAATTGTTCCTTTTGATGGTGTGTACGACCTTTCTTTCCTCTCTCAGATCTTTCACGGCTTTGTGGAAGTTACCTGTGGTGCTGATGTTAAGGCCGAGGTAGGTATAGTTTTTAATATGTGGTCTAGGGCAATGTGGGAGTTACCTGTGGTGCTGATGTTAAGGCCGAGGTAGGTATAGTTTTTAATATGGGGTCTAGGGCAATGTGGAAGTTACCGGTGCTCATGTTAAGGCCGAGGTAGGTATAGTTTTTAATATGTGGTCTAGGGCAATGTGGGAGTTACCTGTGGTGCTGATGTTAAGGCCGAGGTAGGTATAGTTTTTAATATGGGGTCTAGGGCAATGTGGAAGTTACCGGTGCTGATGTTAAGGCCGAGGTAGGTATAGTTTTTAATATGTGGTCTAGGGCAATGTGGGAGTTACCTGTGGTGCTGATGTTAAGGCCGAGGTAGGTATAGTTTTTAATATGTGGTCTAGGGCAATGTGGAAGTTACCGGTGGTGATGTTAAGGCCGAGGTAGGTATAGTTTTTAATATGTGGTCTAGGGCAATGTGGGAGTTACCTGTGGTGCTGATGTTAAGGCCGAGGTAGGTATAGTTTTTAATATGTGGTCTAGGGCAATGTGGGAGTTACCTGTGGTGCTGATGTTAAGGCCGAGGTAGGTATAGTTTTTAATATGGGGTCTAGGGCAATGTGGAAGTTACCGGTGCTCATGTTAAGGCCGAGGTAGGTATAGTTTTTAATATGTGGTCTAGGGCAATGTGGGAGTTACCTGTGGTGCTGATGTTAAGGCCGAGGTAGGTATAGTTTTTAATATGGGGTCTAGGGCAATGTGGAAGTTACCGGTGCTGATGTTAAGGCCGAGGTAGGTATAGTTTTTAATATGTGGTCTAGGGCAATGTGGGAGTTACCTGTGGTGCTGATGTTAAGGCCGAGGTAGGTATAGTTTTTAATATGTGGTCTAGGGCAATGTGGAAGTTACCGGTGGTGATGTTAAGGCCGAGGTAGGTATAGTTTTTAATATGTGGTCTAGGGCAATGTGGGAGTTACCTGTGGTGCTGATGTTAAGGCCGAGGTAGGTATAGTTTTTAATATGTGGTCTAGGGCAATGTGGAAGTTACCGGTGCTCATGTTAAGGCCGAGGTAGGTATAGTTTTTAATATGTGGTCTAGGGCAATGTGGAAGTTACCGGTGCTCATGTTAAGGCCGAGGTAGGTATTGTTTTTAATATGGGGTCTAGGGCAATGTGGAAGTTACCTGTGGTGCTGATGTTAAGGCCGAGGTAGGTATAGTTTTTAATATGTGGTCTAGGGCAATGTGGAAGTTACCTGTGGTGCTGATGTTAAGGCCGAGGTAGGTATAGTTTTTAATATGTGGTCTAGGGCAATGTGGAAGTTACCGGTGCTCATGTTAAGGCCGAGGTAGGTATAGTTTTTAATATGGGGTCTAGGGCAATGTGGAAGTTACCTGTGGTGCTGATGTTAAGGCCGAGGTAGGTATAGTTTTTAATATGTGGTCTAGGGCAATGTGGAAGTTACCGGTGGTGATGTTAAGGCCGAGGTAGGTATAGTTTTTAATATGTGGTCTAGGGCAATGTGGAAGTTACCTGTGGTGCTGATGTTAAGGCCGAGGTAGGTATAGTTTTTAATATGGGGTCTAGGGCAATGTGGAAGTTACCTGTGGTGCTGATGTTAAGGCCGAGGTAGGTATAGTTTTTAATATGTGGTCTAGGGCACTGTGGAAGTTACCGGTGGTGATGTTAAGGCCGAGGTAGGTATAGTTTTTAATATGTGGTCTAGGGCAATGTGGAAGTTACCTGTGGTGCTGATGTTAAGGCCGAGGTAGGTATAGTTTTTAATATGTGGTCTAGGGCAATGTGGAAGTTACCGGTGCTCATGTTAAGGCCGAGGTAGGTATAGTTTTTAATATGTGGTCTAGGGCAATGTGGAAGTTACCTGTGGTGCTCATGTTAAGGCCGAGGTAGGTATAGTTTTTAATATGGGGTCTAGGGCAATGTGGAAGTTACCTGTGGTGCTCATGTTAAGGCCGAGGTAGGTATAGTTTTTAATATGTGGTCTAGGGCAATGTGGAAGTTACCGGTGCTCATGTTAAGGCCGAGGTAGGTATAGTTTTTAATATGTGGTCTAGGGCAATGTGGAAGTTACCTGTGGTGCTCATGTTAAGGCCGAGGTAGGTATAGTTTTTAATATGGGGTCTAGGGCAATGTGGAAGTTACCTGTGGTGCTCATGTTAAGGCCGAGGTAGGTATAGTTTTTAATATGTGGTCTAGGGCAATGTGGAAGTTACCGGTGCTCATGTTAAGGCCGAGGTAGGTATAGTTTTTAATATGGGGTCTAGGGCAATGTGGAAGTTACCTGTGGTGCTGATGTTAAGGCCGAGGTAGGTATAGTTTTTAATATGGGGTCTAGGGCAATGTGGAAGTTACCGGTGCTCATGTTAAGGCCGAGGTAGGTATAGTTTTTAATATGGGGTCTAGGGCAATGTGGAAGTTACCGGTGCTCATGTTAAGGCCGAGGTAGGTATAGTTTTTAATATGGGGTCTAGGGCAATGTGGAAGTTACCGGTGCTCATGTTAAGGCCGAGGTAGGTATAGTTTTTAATATGGGGTCTAGGGCAATGTGGAAGTTACCGGTGCTCATGTTAAGGCCGAGGTAGGTATAGTTTTTAATATGGGGTCTAGGGCAATGTGGAAGTTACCTGTGGTGCTGATGTTAAGGCCGAGGTAGGTATAGTTTTTAATATGGGGTCTAGGGCAATGTGGAAGTTACCGGTGCTCATGTTAAGGCCGAGGTAGGTATAGTTTTTAATATGGGGTCTAGGGCAATGTGGAAGTTACCGGTGCTCATGTTAAGGCCGAGGTAGGTATAGTTTTTAATATGGGGTCTAGGGCAATGTGGAAGTTACCGGTGCTCATGTTAAGGCCGAGGTAGGTATAGTTTTTAATATGTGGTCTAGGGCAATGTGGAAGTTACCTGTGGTGCTGATGTTAAGGCCGAGGTAGGTATAGTTTTTAATATGTGGTCTAGGGCAATGTGGAAGTTACCGGTGCTCATGTTAAGGCCGAGGTAGGTATAGTTTTTAATATGGGGTCTAGGGCAATGTGGAAGTTACCGGTGCTGATGTTAAGGCCGAGGTAGGTATAGTTTTTAATATGGGGTCTAGGGCAATGTGGGAGTTACCTGTGGTGCTGATGTTAAGGCCGAGGTAGGTATAGTTTTTAATATGGGGTCTAGGGCAATGTGGAAGTTACCGGTGCTGATGTTAAGGCCGAGGTAGGTATAGTTTTTAATATGGGGTCTAGGGCAATGTGGAAGTTACCGGTGCTCATGTTAAGGCCGAGGTAGGTATAGTTTTTAATATGGGGTCTAGGGCAATGTGGAAGTTACCGGTGCTGATGTTAAGGCCGAGGTAGGTATAGTTTTTAATATGGGGTCTAGGGCAATGTGGAAGTTACCGGTGCTCATGTTAAGGCCGAGGTAGGTATAGTTTTTAATATGGGGTCTAGGGCAATGTGGAAGTTACCGGTGCTGATGTTAAGGCCGAGGTAGGTATAGTTTTTAATATGTGGTCTAGGGCAATGTGGAAGTTACCTGTGGTGCTGATGTTAAGGCCGAGGTAGGTATAGTTTTTAATATGTGGTCTAGGGCAATGTGGAAGTTACCGGTGCTGATGTTAAGGCCGAGGTAGGTATAGTTTTTAATATGGGTTCTAGGGCAATGTGGAAGTTACCGGTGCTCATGTTAAGGCCGAGGTAGGTATAGTTTTTAATATGGAGTCTAGGGCAATGGTGGCTAGATGGAATTTGTATACGTTGTCCTGGCAACTGGACCTTTTGGGACACCATACTGTCAGAATCAGAAGATCTAGAAGATCTAGAAGATCTAGAAGATATAGAAGATCTAGAAGATCTAGAAGATCTAGAAGATATTGAAGATATAGAAGATATAGAAGATCTAAAAGATATAGAAGATCTAGAAGATCTAGAAGATATAGAAGATCTTGGTGCTGCTGTTGACCCTCCTCGGTTGGGGACAGAAGCACCAGATCATCAGAAAACAGACTCTAGTAGGGTGAGGCCGGGTGATGCAGACTGTTCTAGTGCCCTCGCCAAGTCATTGACATACAGTTGAAGTCGGAAGTTTACCGTACACCTTAGCCAAATACATTTAAACTCAGTTATTCACAATTCCTGACATTTAATCCTAGTAACAAATCCCTGTCTTAGGTCAGATAGGATCAACAGTTTATTTTAAGAACGTGAAATGTCAGAATAAGAGTAGAGAGAATGATTTATTTCAGCTTTTATTTCTTTCATCACATTCCCAGTGGTTTGTAGGCCTCCTTGCTCCTTTCAGTTCTGACCACAAATTTTCTATAGGATTGAGGTCAGGGCTTTGTGATGGCCACTCCAATACTTTGACGTTGTTGTCCTTAAGCCATTTTTGCCACAACTTTGGAAGTATGCTTGTTGATTTATTTTGGTTTTCCCATGATGTCAAGCAAGGAGGACCTGAGTTTGAAGGTAGGCCTTGAAATATATCCACAGGTACACCTCCAATTGACTCAAATGTTGTCAGTTAGCCTATCAGAAGCTTCTAAAGCCATGACATAATTTTCTGGAATTTTCCAAGCTGTTTAAAGACACAGTCAACTTAGTGTATGTAAACTTCTGACCCACTGGAATTGTGATACAGTGAATTATCAGTGAAATAATCTGTCTGTAAACAATTGTTGGAAAAATGACTTGTGTCATGCACAAAGTAGATCTCCTACCTGACTTGCCAAAACTATAGTTTGTTAACAAATGAGTTTTAATGACTCCAACCTAAGTGTATGTAAACTTCCGACTTCAACTGTATATGTTGAAGAGGTTGTGGCTTAAGCTGCATCCCTGTCTCACTCCACGAGGAAATAAATGTGTTTGTGTTTTTTGGCCAATTTTACAAGCCCACTTGTTGTCTGTGTAGATGTTTTTTATAATGTTGTATGTTTTTCCCCCAACAAGCTTATTTTTCAATTTATGTAGCAGACCCTCATGCCAAATTGAGTCAAAAGCTTTTTTGAAATCAGCAAAGAGAAGAGAAGACTGCTTTTGTTTTTGTTTCTTTGTTTGTCAATAATTGTTTGCAGGGTAGACACGTGGTCTGTCGTATGGTCATTTGGTTAAAAGCCTTTTTTTTACTGAGGAAATGTTGGAGTCTGCTGTTAATGACAACACAGGGGATTTTCCCAAGGTTGCTGTTGACACATATACCACGGTTGGCCCTCTCCAAACGCCCCTCTCTCTCTCCTGCTCTCTCTCCCTCCCTCCTAATCTCTCTCTCTCTTTTTCTCCAACGTAAGACTGATTGCTCCTAAGGGTACAGCAGTCTCAGCAGCTCCCTGTCAATGGAATCAACATATGTGACAGATAAACCCGTCAAAAATAATTTTTCGTGTTCGCCGTTTCCCTTGACCCCTCCCATTCTCCGCTGGAATTACATTTCAAGTTTTTATTTATTTATGTTATTTGTTTTGCTCTTGTGTCATTCCGATATCATTGCTGAGAGACAAAGGATTCAGTTGGGATTGATGCCTTGAGGTCAACAAAATGGATTCCTTCATGAGATGGGTTTTAGTCACTGTTATTTTGTTGGGTGGAGAGGCAGATGCAGTATATTTTCTGGGATACTAGCTGAGCATCTGGAAGTGACTTATGATATAGTTCTCTGTGGTAGACATGAGGGACAGGCAAGCACTTTGGCTGGTGGATGTACTGAAATTAGGCTTTGCTCTCCCTACCTATCTCTCTCTCTTTCTCTATCTTCCTCTCTGGTAGCTTGGCTGTGAGAAAAAGGATAACCTGCTTTCTAAGTACACCGGCCTTGCTGCAACCCAGGCAAACCGTAACAATTGTTTTAATGCCTCCTATAGCAAAGCCTTAAATGAGTCATTGATCTGTCCCAATCCAACAGCTGTTTAGCTGAACTCCGCGAACCATGGCAGACTGTACACTCTCAAGGCGTAGGAGGTCACGAAGGTATTCTGGACACCCTTCATCTGTCCGAGAAAATCCCATTCAGCTATCAACCAGCTTTGCCCCACTTGAAACGGACCTATCAAATCAAATCAGTATTTTCACGTCCAGATGAAATGCATGCCCAAATTCAACTGCCTGCTACTCACACCGGGAAATAAGATATGCATATTATTAGTAGATTTGGATAGAAAACAGACATGTTTTAGAACTATTTGAATCATGTCTGTGAGTATAACAACTTTTTTTGCAGGCGAAACCCAGAGGACAAACCATTCAGATGTTTATTTGAGGTCACTCTCTTTTCAATGGATTTTCATTTGGAATCCAGATTTCTAAGGGACAGTTCCTATCGCTTCCACAGTTCCTTGCAGTTCCTATCGCTTCCACTGGATGTCAACAGTCTTTAGAAATTGGTTGAGGTTATTATTTTGTGTAATGAACAAGTACGGCCATCTTGAATGAGGGTCACTTGAAGTGTACTGTTAGATAGAGGCGCGTGACCAGAAAGCTAGCTAGAGTTTGTTTTCCTTCTGTATTGAACACAGATCATCCCGTCTTCAATTCTATTGATTATTTACGTAAAAAAATACCTAAAGTTGTATTACAAATGTAATTTGAAATGTTTTGGCGAAGTTTACAGGTAACTTTTGAGATATTTTGTAGTCACGTTGCGCAAGTTGGAACCGGTGTTTTTCAGGATCAAACACGCCAAATAAATGGACATTTTGGATATATATCGACGGAATTTATCGAACAAAAGGACCATTGGTGATGTTTCAGGGACATATTGGAGTGCCAACAGATGAAGCTCGTCAAAGATAAGGCATGAATTATATTTTTGTTTCTGCGTTCTCTCTTTTTGTTTATGGAGGTGCTATCCTCAGATAATAGCATTGTTTGCTTTCGCCGAAAAGCCTTTTTGAAATATGACATGTTGGCTGGATTCACAAAGAGTGTAGCTTTAATTTGTTATCTTGCATGTGTGATTTAATGAATTTTAATGAATTTTCGATTATTATATAATTTTATTTGAATTTGGCGCTCTGCATTTTCCCTGGCTTTTGGCCAGGTGGGCTAGCGTCCCACATATCCCAGAGAGGTTCAAATACCATCAAATTGATCAGAAATACAGTGTAGACATTGTTAATGTTGTAAATGACTATTGTAGATGAAACTGATTATTTTTAATGAAATATCTACATATGCGTACAGAGGCCCATTATCAGCAACCATCACTCCTGTGTTCCAATGGCACGTTGTGTTAGCCAATCCAAGTTTATCATTTTAAAAGGCTAATTGATCATTAGAAAACCCTTTTGCAATTATGTTAGCACAGCTGAAAACTGTTGTTCTGATTAAAGAAACAATAAAACTGGCCTTCTGTAGACTAGTTGAGTATCTGGAGCATCGGAATCTGTGGGTTCGAAAACAGGCTCAAAATGGCCAGAAACAAAGAACTTTCTACCGTAAATTGGGGTCTGGTTCTGCTCCAGTCCTCCCTGTCAGAATAAGCAACACAAGACTTGGAAAGCATATCAACTCCTGTAGAAATGACACTATGGTTATTGTGAGTAACCTAATTTATGTTATTTTAACTCTGTCTTCTAGTGAGTTTATAAAAAACTGTCTGAGAGGTGGTGAAGGCTCAGAGGTAAAGGGGAGGTGGTGAAGGCTGAGAGGTAAAGGGGAACAAGGTGGTGAAGGCTGAGAGGTAAAGGGGAGGTGGTGAAGGCTGAGAGGTAAAGGGGAACAAGGTGGTGAAGGCTGAGAGGTAAAGGGGAACAAGGTCGTGAAGGCTGAGAGGTAAAGGGGAACAAGGTCGTGAAGGCTGAGAGGTAAAGGGGAACAAGGTGGTGAAGGCTGAGAGGTAAAGGGGACGTGGTGAAGGCTGAGAGGTAAAGGGGAACAAGGTGGTGAAGGCTGAGAGGTAAAGGGGAACAAGGTGGTGAAGGCTGAGAGGTAAAGGGGAGGTGGTGAAGGCTGAGAGGTAAAGTGGAGCAATGTGGTGAAGGCTGAGAGGTAAAGGGGAGGTGGTGAAGGCTGAGAGGTAAAGGGGAACAAGGTGGTGAAGGCTGAGAGGTAAAGGGGAGGTGGTGAAGGCTGAGAGGTAAAGGGGAACAAGGTGGTGAAGGCTGAGAGGTAAAGGGGAGGTGGTGAAGGCTGAGAGGTAAAGGGGAACAAGGTGGTGAAGGCTGAGAGGTAAAGGGGAGGTGGTGAAGGCTGAGAGGTAAAGGGGAACAATGTGGTGAAGGCTGAGAGGTAAAGGGGAACAAGGTGGTGAAGGCTGAGAGGTAAAGGGGAACAAGGTCGTGAAGGCTGAGAGGTAAAGGGGAACAAGGTCGTGAAGGCTGAGAGGTAAAGGGGAACAAGGTGGTGAAGGCTGAGAGGTAAAGGGGACGTGGTGAAGGCTGAGAGGTAAAGGGGAACAAGGTGGTGAAGGCTGAGAGGTAAAGGGGAACAAGGTGGTGAAGGCTGAGAGGTAAAGGGGAGGTGGTGAAGGCTGAGAGGTAAAGTGGAGCAATGTGGTGAAGGCTGAGAGGTAAAGGGGAGGTGGTGAAGGCTGAGAGGTAAAGGGGAACAAGGTGGTGAAGGCTGAGAGGTAAAGGGGAGGTGGTGAAGGCTGAGAGGTAAAGGGGAACAAGGTCGTGAAGGCTGAGAGGTAAAGGGGAACAAGGTGGTGAAGGCTGAGAGGTAAAGGGGACGTGGTGAAGGCTGAGAGGTAAAGGGGAACAATGTGGTGAAGGCTGAGAGGTAAAGGGGAGGTGGTGAAGGCTGAGGTAAAGGGGAGGTGGTGAAGGCTGAGAGGTAAAGGGGAACAAGGTGGTGAAGGCTGAGAGGTAAAGGGGAGGTGGTGAAGGCTGAGAGGTAAAGGGGAGATGGTGAAGGCTGAGAGGTAAAGGGGAACAAGGTGGTGAAGGCTGAGAGGTAAAGGGGAACAAGGTGGTGAAGGCTGAGAGGTAAAGGGGAACAAGGTGGTGAAGGCTGAGAGGTAAAGGGGAGGTGGTGAAGGCTGAGAGGTAAAGGTGAGGTGGTAAAGGGCTTTGTAAGACAGAAAGAATATATTTTAATCAATGCATTTGGAGATAGGGAGTCAGTGGAGTTCACAGTGGACATTAGTGATGTGCTGCCAGGACTTAGTGTGGGTGAGGAGTCGGGCTGCAGAGTTGGAGCTTATGGACGGGGCTTGAGTTAATGCCGGAGAGTATTGAGTTTCAGTCGTCAAGACGTTAGAGGAATGTATGTATGAGGGTTTCAGCGGCAGGACGGGAGAGGCAGGACCTGACTTTTGCGATGTTGCAGTGGTGGAAGAACGAGAATTTGACAGTCTGTCTCATGTGGTGGTCAAATGAGAGGGCGGAGTCCAGGATGTGTGCATGGAGGGAGAGACAGTGGTATCATTAAAGATGAAACATGAAGCTTGTTCGTTCTCTCTCTTTCTTTCTCTCTCCACACCTTCTCTCCCTCTCTCTCTCTCCAGCTCATTGATTGGTTGAGATTAACGAGAGAGATTAACGAGAAAGAGAGAGAGAGAGAGAGAGAGAGAGAGAGAGAGAGAGAGAGAGAGAGACAGAGAGAGAGACAGAGAGAGAGAGAGAGAGAGAGTCAATAATTCAAGAAGCAGCATTCTCTCTCTCAACCTTCCTCTCTCTGGGTTTACCGTCCCTTCTTCTGTTGACCACCAGGTGACACTGTAGATCCATCTATTTGTCAGAGAGAGAGAAAGAGAGCAAGAGAGAGCGAGAGAGAGAGAGAGAGGGGCTAGAGCAGGTGAGGGAGAGAGGGAGTGCGGGAAGAAAGAAGGGGGAGTGAGAGGGGAAGAGAGAGGGACTAAAAGAGAGAGAGAGATACAGAGGGATGGTATGGAGAGAGAGTGAGAAAGACAAAGAGAAAGAAAGTTTGGGGGAGACAGAGTAGAGAAAGAGGGATCAGAGAGGGATGGAGTAAAAGAGAAAGAGAGAGAATTGTTGCAGCAACAGCCTGTATCTCACTGCTGCAGTAAACTAACATCTGGGCTCTATAACCCACTACATTACAACTCTAAACATATCAACAAATAAACCATTTGCATCTTGTCTTGCAGGGTTTGATGCTTAGAGTCTCCCTGTTTGATTTAGCAGACAAAGAGAGAGGAAGGAGAGAGAGAGAGTAGAGGAGAGACGGGGGAGAGAGGCAGGAGGGGGGAGAGAGAGGAAGGAGGAGAGCAGAGAGAGGCAGGAGGGGGGAGAGAGATAGACGGAGAGAGAGAGTAAAGGAGAGACGGGGGAGAGAGGCAGGAGGGGAGGAGAGAGAGGCAGGAGGAGAGAAGAGAGAGGCAGGAGGGGAGGAGAGAGAGGCAGGAGGAGAGAAGAGAGAGGCAGGAGGGGGAGAGAGATAGACGGAGAGAGAGAGTAAAGGAGAGATGGGGGAGAGAGGAAGGAGAGAAGAGAGAGGAAGGAGAGAAGAGAGAGGAAAGAGAAAAGAGAGAGGAAGGAGAGAAGAGAGAGGAAGGAGAGAAGAGAGAGGAAGGAGAGAAGAGAGAGTAAAGGAAAGATGGGGGAGAGAGGCAGGAGGGGGGAGAGAGAGAGGAGAGAGGAGAGAGTAAAGGAGAGACTGGGGAGAGAGGCAGGAAGGGGAGAGAGGCAGAAGGAGAGAGAGGGTAAAGGAGGGGAGAGTGAGGAAGGAGGGGGAGAGAAAGACAGGAGGAGAGAGAGGGTAAAGGTGGGGAGAGAGAGGCAGGGGGGGAGAGAGAGAGAGGTAGTAGGAAAGAGAGGTTAAAGGAGGGGAGAGAGAGGCAGGAGGGGAGAGAAAGGCAGGAGGAGAGAGAGGGTAAAGGAGGGGAGAGAGAGGCAGGAGGGGAGAGAGAGGGTAAAGGGGGGGAGAGAGAGGGTAAAGGAGGGGAGAGAGAGGCAGGAGGGTAGAGAGAGGCAGGAGGGGAGAGAGAGGCAGAAGGAGAGAGAGGAAGGAGGGTCCAGAGAGAGGCAGAAGGAGAGAGAGAGAGTAAAGGAGGTGAGAGAGAGGAAGGAGGGGGAGTGAAAGACAGGAGGAGAGAGAAGGTAAAGGAGGGGAGAGAGAGGCAGGAGGGGGAGAGAGAGGAAGGAGGGGAGAGAGAGGCAGGAGGTGAGAGAGGCAGGAGGGGAGAGAGGCAGGAGGAGGAGAGAGGCAGGAGGAGGAGAGAGGCAGGAGGAGGAGAGAGGCATGAGGGGAGAGAGAGAGGTAGGAGGGGAGGAGAGAGAGGCAATAGGTGAGAGAGGAGAGAAGACATCCGCAGTACACTTTAGTGGACCTTGCTGCTTAGAAAATCACATGCTGATTATATTCAATAGGGCTGTATTTAGGGAATGTCCCTGAGAACATTGTTATGCAGACAGTCCCTTGAACAGGGATGTTCTCTCGAAAAACTGGACAAATACTCACGAGAGAAAAACATACATGGAAAATATAAAATGAACATGGAAAACATTATCCCTGACTTACTGAGAACTTTCAAGGGACATTGGTTCATTGTTAGCCGGAACATCTTGCGCTCTTGGCTAGCAAGGTAGTCCTCTGCATTGGCTATCTATGTAGTCCTCTGCTCCTCTGCATTGGCTATCTATGTAGTTATCTGCATTGGCTATCTATGTAGTCCTCTGCTCCTCTGCATTGGCTATCTATGTAGTCCTCTGCTCCTCTGCATTGGCTAGCTATGTAGGCCTCTGCATTGGCTAGCTATGTAGGCCTCTGCTCCTCTGCATTGGCTATCTATGTAGTCCTCTGCTCCTCTGCATTGGCTATCTATGTAGTCCTCTGCTCCTCTGCATTGGCTATCTATGTAGTCCTCTGCATTGGCTATCTATGTAGTCCTCTGCTCCTCTGCATTGGCTATCTATGTAGTCCTCTGCTCCTCTGCATTGGCTGTCTATGTAGGCCTCTGCATTGGCTAGCTATGTAGGCCTCTGCTCCTCTGCATTGGCTATCTATGTAGTCCTCTGCTCCTCTGCATTGGCTATCTATGTAGTCCTCTGCTCCTCTGCATTGGCTATCTATGTAGTCCTCTGCTCCTCTGCATTGGCTATCTATGTAGTCCTCTGTATTGGCTATCTAGGTAGTCCTCTGCATTGGCTATCTAGGTAGTCCTCTGCATTGGCTAGCTATGTAGTCCTCTGCATTGGCTATCTATGTAGTCCTCTGCTCCTCTGCATTGGCTATCTATGTAGTCCTCTGCTCCTCTGCTCCTCTGCATTGGCTATCTATGTAGTCCTCTGCATTGGCTATCTATGTAGTCCTCTGCTCCTCTGCATTGGCTATCTATGTAGTCCTCTGCTCCTCTGCTCCTCTGCATTGGCTATCTATGTAGTCCTCTGCATTGGCTATCTATGTAGTCCTCTGCATTGGCTATCTATGTAGTCCTCTGCATTGGCTAGCTATGTAGTCCTCTGCATTGGCTATCTATGTAGTCCTCTGCGTTGGCTATCTATGTAGTCCTCTGCATTGGCTATCTATGTAGTCCTCTGCATTGGCTAGCTATGTAGTCCTCTGCATTGGCTATCTATGTAGTCCTCTGCGTTGGCTATCTATGTAGTCCTCTGCATTGGCTATCTATGTAGTCCTCTGCATTGGCTATCTATGTAGTCCTCTGCATTGGCTATCTATGTAGTCCTCTGCATTGGCTATCTATGTAGTCCTCTGCTCCTCTGCATTGGCTATCTATGTAGTCCTCTGCATTGGCTAGCTATGTAGTCCTCTGCATTGGCTAGCTATGTAGTCCTCTGCATTGGCTATCTATGTAGTCCTCTGCATTGGCTAGCTATGTAGTCCTCTGCATTGGCTATCTATGTAGTTATCTGCATTGGCTATCTATGTAGTCCTCTGCTCCTCTGCATTGGCTATCTATGTAGTCCTCTGCTCCTCTGCATTGGCTATCTATGTAGTCCTCTGCATTGGCTAGCTATGTAGTCCTCTGCTCCTCTGCATTGGCTATCTATGTAGTCCTCTGCTCCTCTGCATTGGCTATCTATGTAGTCCTCTGCATTGGCTAGCTAGGTAGTTGAAGGCTGTACCTCTGCTGTAATAGAACCATTGTAGGGACAACAGGGACATTGTTAGTTGGGAATCCGGTACTCTACCTGTTAGTTCTGGGCTGTACTCTGTGAACCCTTGTAGAATAGACATTATAGGGACAATAGGGACAGAACATGCTAGTCGGTATGGTTTGTTCTGTGTTGTGTTGGGTATGGTGCTGTACTGTCTAAACCATACCTTTTATGTTACCAGAAGCAAAGAGAGAGAGAGAGAGAGCTGAGAGACAGAGGTAGCAGATAGCAGAGAGAGAGAGAGAGATAGCTTAGAGAGAGGGGTAGCAGATAGCAGAGAGAGAGAGAGAGAGAGAGAGAGAGAGAGAGAGAGAGAGAGAGAGAGAGAGAGAGAGAGAGAGCTGAAAGACAGAGGTAGCAGATAGCAGAGAGAGAGGGGTAGCAGATAGCTGAGAGAGAGGGGTAGGAGATAGCAGAGAGAGAGAGCAAATTAGAGACACATATTTCCCTCAGACTACACAGACCCACAAAGAATTCGAAAACAAATCTAATTTTGATAAACTCCCATATCTACTGGGTGAAACACTACAGTGTGCCACCACAGCAGCAAGATTTGAGACATTTTGCCAGGAGAAAAGTGCAACCAGTGTAATGTTTTTGTTTACTGTTTGTTGTAAAGTGTTTATTTCACTTTTGTTTTATCTATTTCACTTGCTTTGGCCATGTCTGGACAGTTCTGACTTTGAATATGTGGACAATCACAAATACCTAGGTTTCTGGTTAGACTGTAAACATTAAGCATCTCCAATCCAAAATTAAATCTAGAATTGGCTTCCTATTTCGCAACAAAGCCTCTTTCACTCATGCTGCCAAACATACCCTGGGTAAACTGACCATCCTACCGATTCTTGACTTCGGCAATGTCATTTGCAAAATAGCCTGCAATACCCTACTCAACAAATTGGATGCAGTCTATCACAGTGCCATCCGTTTCGTCACCAAAGCCCCATCTACTACCCACCACTGCGACCTGTATGCTCTCGTTGGCTGGCCCTCGCTTCATATTCGTTCCCAAACCAACTGGGTCCAGGTTATCTATAAGTCTTTGCTAGGTAAAGTCCCCCCTTATCTCAGCTCACTGGTCACCATAGAAAACCCACTCGTAGCACGCGCTCCAGCAGGTATATTTCCCCAAAGCCAACACTTCCTTTGGCCACCTTTCCTTCCAGTTCTCTGCTGCCAATGACTAGAACGAATTGCAAAAATCCCAGAAACTGGAGACTCATATCTCCCTCTCTAACTTTAAGCACCAGCTGTCAAAGCAGCTTACCGATCACTGTACCTGGACATAACCCATCTGTAAATAGCACACCCAACTACCTCATCCCCATACTGTTATTTGTTGTGTCTTTGGCATCATTAAACTGAAGATTTATTTATGAAATTATAATTATTATTATCCGATTAAACTGATTAATCATGTAACTGTAATTAACTAGGAAGTCGGGGCACCAAGGAAAATATTCAGATTACAAAGTTATAATTTTCCTATTACAAATTTTCAGATATCTTAATATCTGATCAATTAGTCTTCTTAATTAATGAATTATTTATTTTATTCAACAATTAGATGTAAACCTCATATCTGAGGCTATTATATAAACACCGTTATGGTAATGT
Source organism: Oncorhynchus clarkii lewisi (assembly GCF_045791955.1). Taxonomy (NCBI): domain Eukaryota; kingdom Metazoa; phylum Chordata; class Actinopteri; order Salmoniformes; family Salmonidae; genus Oncorhynchus; species Oncorhynchus clarkii. Next base: position 2,767,058 of record NC_092178.1, read on the forward strand.
GGCCGTATTGTCTCCAATGAGTGTCACAAAATTGTACCAAACAGACCAGTTCGTAGGATTCCTCACCGATCTTTTATACCTTCTCCAGAACATAAATGTTGTTCGGACCTCAAATTCTGTGAGGTGGAAGAAATTCCTTTGTTCTCTATGAAAATTCACTCTGTTTCTATACTGTGTGGCCATGAGGAGATCATCTCCTCCAGGAATTTACGACCTCTCTGACCACAGCAGCCTGGGCTTGCTGTACCCAAAGAGGGCAACGTCATTACATATTTATTTATTTAGCTAATTTGCACCCCAGTATCTCTACCAAAAAAAGTGTTAAACAAATACAAGTATATTTTATATTTAAGATTCCTCAAATAGCCATAATTGGTCTTGATGACAGCTTTGCACATCCTTGGCATTCTCTCAACCAGCTTCATGAGGGAGTCACCTGGAATGCATTTTAATTAACAGGTGTGCCTTGTTAAAAGTTGATTTGTGGAATTTCTTTCCTTCTTAGTGCATTTGAGCCAATCAGTTGTGTCGTGACAAGGTATGTGTGGTATACAGAAGATAGCCCTATTTGGTAAAAGACCAAGTCCATATTATGGCAAGAACAGCTGAAATGTGATAAAATAAATGACAGTCCATCATTACTTTAAGACATGAAGGTCAGTCAATACAGAACATTTCAAGGACTTAAAGTTTCTTCAAGTGCAGTCAAAAAAACCATCAAGCTCTATGATGAACCTGTCTCTCATGAGGACCGCCACAGGAAAGAAAGATCCAGAGTTACCTCTGCTGTAGAGGGTGAGTTCATTAGAGTTAACTGGCTCTCATGAGGACCGCCACAGGAAAGGAAGACCCAGAGTTACCTCTGCTGTAGAGGATAAGTTCATTAGAGTTAACTGTCTCTCATGAGGACCGTCACAGGAAAGGAAGACCCAGAGTTACCTCTGCTGCAGAGGATAAGTTCATTAGAGTTAACTGTCTCTCATGAGGACCGTCACAGGAAAGGAAGATCCAGAGTTACCTCTGCTGTAGAGGGTGAGTTCATTAGAGTTAACTGGCTCTCATGAGGACCGCCACAGGAAAGGAAGACCCAGAGTTACCTCTGCTGCAGAGGATAAGTTCATTAGAGTTAACTGTCTCTCATGAGGACCGTCACAGGAAAGGAAGACCCAGAGTTACCTCTGCTGCAGAGGATAAGTTCATTAGAATTACCATCCTCAGAACTTGCAGCCCAAATAAATGCTTCACAGAGTTCAAGTAACAGAAACATCTCAACATCCACTGTTCAGAGGAGACTGCGTGAATCAGGCCTTCATGGTTATATTGCTGCAAAGAAACCACTACTAAAGGTTACCAATAATAAGAAGAGACTTGCTTGGGCCAAGAAACACGAGCAATGGACATTAGACTGGTGGAAATGTGTCCTTTGGTCTGAGTCCAAATGGGAGATTTTAGGTGGGGTTCCCACTGTAATGCATGGAGAAGGAGGTGTGATGGAGTGGGGGTGCTTTGCTGGTGACATTGTCTGTGATTTATTTCAATTTCATTTTTTTACTTTTTGGCTGCAGGGGCAGTATTGAGTAGCTTGGATGAAAAGGTGCCCATTGTAAACGGCCAGCTCTCAGAAATTACAGCGAGATATGGATGAGTTTTCACTTCCTACGCCTTCCACTAGATGTCAACAGTCAATAGAACTTTGTCTGATGACTCTAATGTGAAGGGGGGTCGAATGAGACAGGAAATAGTCACCACTGCCACGAGTTGACCATGCTTTCACCATGCGTGTTCACAGGGGAAGGACCTGAGTTCCACCCCTCATCGGAAGTCATTCTAATTCTCCGGTTGGAATTTTATTCAAGATGTATGTAAACAACATTCTAAAGATTGATTCAGTACATCGTTTGACATGTTTCTACTGACTGTTACGGAACTTTTGGACATTTCGTCACGTTATAGTGGACGCGCTTTGTGACTTTGGAATTAAAGTACCTAATTGGACATAAATAACGGACATTTTCGAACAAATCAAGCATTTATTGTGGTCCTGGGATTCCTCGGAGTGCATTCTGATGAAGATCATCAAAGGTAAGGGAACATTTATGTATTTTCTGGTTTCTGTTGACTCCAACATGGCGGCTAATTTGGCTACTGTTCTGTTTTGAAATCTGACACAGCGGTTGCATTAAGGAGAGGTATATCTATAATGCCATGAGTATAACTTGTATTATCATCCACATTTATGCTGAGTATTGCTGTTGAAATGATGTGGCTATGCAAAATCACTTGATGTTTTTGGAACTGGTGAATCTAATACGCCAATGTAAACTCAGATTTCTTTATATAAATATGAACTTTATCAAAGAAAACATGCATGTATTGTGTAACATGAAGTCCTATGAGTGTCATCTGATGAAGATAATTCAAGGTTAGTGATTCATTTTATCTCTATTTCTGATTTTTGTGAATGCTATATTTCACTGGAAAATGGCTGTGCTTATTGTGGTTTGGTGGAGACCGAACATAATCGTTTGTAGTGCTTTTGCAGAAAAGCATATTTGAAATCGGACACTTTGGTGGGATTAACATCGGAAATAGATTTAAAATTATATAAGACACATGTATGTTTTAGGAATTGTAATTATGAGATTTCTGTGGTTTGAATTTGGCGCCCTTTATTTTCACTAGTTGTCATATCGATCCCGTTAGCAGGATTGCAGCCTTAACAGGTTAACCAGCATGGCTACCACAGCATTCTGCAGCGATACGTCATCCCATCTGGTTTGGGCTTAGTGGGACTAACATTTTTTTTTCAACAGGACAATGACCCAACACACCTCCAGGCTGTGGAAGGGCTATTTGACCAAGAAGGAGAGTGATGGAGTGCTGCATCAGATGACCTGGCCTCCACAATCACCCATCCTCAACCAAATTGAGATCTTTTGGAATGAGTCGCACCACAGAGTGAAGGAAAAGCAGCCAACAAGTGCTCAGCATATGTGGGAACTCCTTCAAGACTTTTGGAAAAGCATTCCAGTTGAAGCCGGTTGAGAGAATGCCTAGAGTGTGCAATGCTGTTATCAAGGCAAAGGGTGGCTATTTGAAGAATCTCAAATGTAAAATATATTTTGATTTGTTTAACACTTTTTTGGTTACTACATCATTCCGTATGTGTTATTTCATAGTTTTGATGTCTCCACTATCATTCTACAATGTAGAAAATAGTAAAAATAAAGAAAAACCCCTTGAATGAGTAGGTGTGTGAAACCTTCGACCGGTAGTGTAGACAGACAGAGAGAGAGAGAGAGAGAGAGAGAGAGAGAGAGAGAGAGAGAGAGAGAGAGAGAGAGAGAGAGAGAGAGAGAGAGAGAGAGAGCAGGTGAGCTATTAGATGACTGCCCTTCTCCCAGGCTGTCAGAATAAAATAGACCCCACGACCCCGCGACCTTCTCCACCTAGATCAGAGCTTCAGTCCATCAGCCGTCCCCCTAACATGTCAAAACAAACACAAGAACAACAACACAAACACATGATTGACAGAGAGAGGAAAGGAGGAGGAGAGAGGATAAAGATGAGAGAAGGAGAGGAGGGGAAGGAGAAGGAGAAGGGATAGAGGCCATGTTAAACTATCATTCGTCATCCATCTTTCTCTTATTCTCTCTGACTCTCGTTATCTCTGTCTCTTATTTTCTCTCATTCCATTGTTCTCTTTCTCTCTATACCTCTCTCCCTTCATTCTCTCTCTCTTATTCTGTCTCGTTCTCTCTCTCTCTTTCCAATTCTCAAATTTTCTGTCACTCTCTCTCTTTCTCACTTCCCCCTCCCTCCATCTCTCCCTCTCTGTCTTTCTTTCATCCCTCTGTCCATCCATCTCTCCATCCAATCCCCTCTGTGTGTGTTTGTACTGTGTCTGCACACTTCTTTCTTCATTGATTGACTGTGGGCTGGGGGACAATTGGAGCAGTACATTAGATTAACTTTGATGCAGCCCCACTACCACACAACAATAGGAGAACAAAAGAAAACCTGAATACTAGCTTCAGTGGAAGAAGAAAAACTGATATACAATAAACACTTTTTTTTACGAGACTCAAGTCTAATCTGTAGATGTGTTATTGTAGCCCACAGACAACCAAAGGAAGCGGAGAGTGAAGAGACAGAGAGAGAGAGAGGAATGAGTGGAGAGAGAGGAGAGAGTGAAGAGACAGAGGAGAGAGAAGAATGAATGGAGAGAGAGGAGACAAGAGAGAGTGGAGAGAGCGGCAACGGAGAGGAGAGAGGAATGAGTGGAGAGAGAGGAGAGAGGAAACGAAGAGGAGAGAGGAGAGGAATGAGTGGAGAGAGGAGAGAGAGGAGACAGAGGAGAGAGAGGAGAGAGGAATGAGTGGAGAGAGAGGAGACAGAGGAGAGAGAGGAGAGATGAATGAGTGGAGAGAGAGGAGAGAGAGGAGACAGAGGAGAGAGAGGAGAGAGGAATGAGTGGAGAGAGAGGAGAGAGGAAACAAAGAGGAGAGAGGAGATGAATGAGTGGAGAGAGGAGAGAGGAATGAGTGGAGAGAGAGGAAACGGAGAGGAGAGGGGAGAGAGAGGAGAGAGGAATGAGGGGAGAGAGAGGAAACGGAGAGGAGAGCGGAGAAGAATGAGTGGAGAGAGAGGAGAGAGGAAACGAAGAGGAGAGAGGAGAGGAATGAATGGAGAGAGGAGAGAGAGGAGAGAAGAGGGAAGAACAGTCAAATAGACATTTATAACCTTAACGTATTAAGTCTGAAACAGACAGATCTTGTGGTGTGGACTAGTATCGTGATAATGCTCAGCTTAGAGGATAGGTAAGACAGTCATCCAAGTGTTAGTTCCATGTACTATGGGTTTCAGCCCAGTAAAGACAGATGATGAAAATTAGTGGGAAAAATATTTTCATTTTTCTTTTACATCTTGTGGTAGGAGGGAGTGAGACAGACATCTGAGGGAGCCCCTCACCACCCCTCCATCCCTCCCTAGATCCTTGTTTCCTCCAGCCCTCCCTGACTCCCTCCCTCCCTCCCTAGAGCTCTAATTCCTCCACCCCTCCACCCTCCCTCCCTAGATGCATTTCCTCCAGCCCTCCCTCCCTAGATCCTTGTTTCCTCTATCCCGCCATCCCTAGATGTTTGTTTCCTCCAGCCCTCCCTCCCTAGATCCTTGTTTCCTCCGCCCCTCCATCCCTCCCTCCCTAGATCCTTGTTTCCTCCACCCCTCCATCCCTAGATCCTTGATTCCTCCACCCATCAATCACTCTCTCCCTAGATCCTTGTTTCCCCCACCCCTCCATCCATCCCTCCCTCCCTAGATCCTTGATTCCTCCATCCCTCCCTCCCTCCCTAGATCCCTGTTTCCTCCATCCTTCCATCCCTCCCTCCCTCCCTAGATCCTTGTTTTTTCACCCCCTCCCCCCCTCCATCCCTAGATCCTTGTTACCTCCACCCCTCCATCCCTCCCTCCCTAGATTCCTCCACCCCTTCATCCCTCCCTCCCTCCCTAGATCCCTGTTTCCTCCATCCTTCCTTCCATCCCTCCCTCCCTCCCTAGATCCTTGTTTCCTCCACCATTTTATTCCTCCCTCCCTAGATACTTGTTTCCTCCACCCCTCCATCCCTCCCTCCCTCCCTCCCTAGATCCTTGTTTCCTCCACCCCTCCATCCCTCCCTAGATCCTTGTTTCCTCCACCCCTCCATCCCTCCCTAGATCCTTGTTTCCTCCACCCCTCCATCCCTCCCTAGATCCTTGTTTCCTCCACTTCTCCATCCCTCCCTAGATCCTTGTTTCCTCCACCCCTCCATCCCTCCCTAGATCCTTGTTTCCTCCACCCCTCCATCCCTCCTGTGAGATTGAGGTGTATATACTTGAGTGTTGCTCTTAAGGGTTATCTCACTATTACAACGCCAGCACAAAAACACCAGCATAGTGTTGGATACAGCCAGGGAGTGCGGTGGCCTGTGTATATTTAACACACCGGCTCATTTTTTTTCCGTGAAACCCCAAATAATGATTAACTAGCTAAAGATTGACCAGCCCATCTGGCATATGGCAGAATTACCCTGTGGCCAGTCCGTCCCTGGATGGAGGTATATCTGAGTGTTGACATTACATAGTATCCATCTACCACTTGGCAATAATGGGGAGGATTACGCCTACATTTTGGATAGACAAATGGGAGGATATATTCACATGTTGGTCATTTGGAGGATGCTCATCCGAGGATGCAGACATAATATTGTGTAATATGATTTCTGTAGCCTAAATAATAACCTTCCACAAACTGTCAGAGACAATCACAGCGCTAATAGGAACAAGCGAGATTATTCAGAGGTTTGACAGTGATTCATAGAAAAATAAAGAGCGAGTGGGCGAGGGAAAGGGAGAGAGAAAATAAAAAAGAGTGAGTGATAAAGGCAACTGCTAAGCTTGCTTGTTATTCTCAGTCAATCTTTAATTCTCTCTCTGTCTCTCTGTCTCTCTCTCTCTCTGTCTGTCTGTCTCTCTCTCTCTCTCTCTCTCTCTCTCTCTCTGTCTCTCTCTCTCTCTCTCTCTCTGTCTGTCTGTCTCTCTCTCTCTCTCTCTCTCTCTCTCTCTGTCTCTCTCTCTCTCTCTCTCTCTCTGTCTCTCTCTCTCTCCTCTCTTTATTTACTCTCTTTATTTACTCTCTCTCATCTCTTTAAATGCTTAGAGGGTTTTAACGCCCTCTTCAACCTCTCTCTCTCTCCCCTCAGGCAACTCCAGTCCTATGTAATTGACTCTTCACATTGGAGAGGGAAAAGAGTTTCTGAATATTGGACATGATATTCAACTAATAGTACAGGGCGAAGCCTGCATTGTGAGACGATAATTAATTGCTTACTCCGGGGCTCCTAATTGCCAACAGTTGCCAGTATTAGGTAATTAGCGGGCAGTTTGACAGCTCTGAATGGTTGTCAGTCGACGGGGAAAGTGGGGAGGGAGAGGGAGAGTGTGCTAAGCAGGGTTGGAGAGTGGGAAGCAGAGGGACAAGCGGGTGTTGATCGGTACTTGGGGTGTGTGACATAATTGGTCTTTATTTCTATAGAGGTTGTTGCTTCTTCCAGTGTCAGCCTAGCCTGCACCAGTCCCATCAGCACTGCACCAGTCCCAGCAGCACTGCACCAGTCCCAGCAGCACTGCACCAGTCCCATCAGCACTGCACCCGCCCCATCAGCACTGCACCAGTCCCATCAGCACTGCACCAGTCCCATCAGCACTGCACCAGTCCCATCAGCACTGCACCAGCCCCATCAGCACTGCACCAGTCCCAGCAGCACTGCACCCAGTCCCAGCAGTACTGCACCAGTCCCAGCAGCACTGCACCAGCCCCATCAGCACTGCACCAGCCCCATCAGCACTGCACCAGGCCCATCAGCACTGCACCAGTCCCAGCAGCACTGCACCAGTCCCAGCAGCACTGCACCAGTCCCATCAGCACTGCACCAGCCCCATCAGCACTGCACCAGGCCCATCAGCACTGCACCAGTCCCAGCAGCACTGCACCAGTCCCAGCAGCACTGCACCAGTCCCATCAGCACTGCACCAGCCCCATCAGCACTGCACCAGTCCCATCAGTATAGCTTTAGGGTCCTTACATCACTTCCACTGCACCAGTCCCAGCAGCATAGCTTTAGGGTCCTTACACCCCACCCCTTGTGACAAATTTAGACATACCTTGTCCCCACTAGCCCCTCTCCTCCCTCGCACGAAATTAGATCAATCTAGTGGGCCATTAGGAACCAACGTCCCTCTTGTTCCTGGGAGGAGAGATGTGGAAACCAACCCAGCCTTGCTACAATACAACTAGTTCCAAACGTAAAAACGTTATTTTCAAAAGCCAATAGATGGGTTACGGCTGTTGGGTCATTCTGAGGGTTTATTTTCTGCATGATGGGTATTTTTAGTAGTAGTAGTAACGGTTTGGGTACGAATCAATGCATCTTGCAAAATACATTTGTAATTAATCCCAACGGATGGATGATGGGTGACTTCAAATCTCTGCAAACCTCATTGACAGTTGTGGTGCCACAGTACAGTGACTTACAAGGGTAAGTTGGCAGTTGTGGTGCCACAGTACAGTGACTTACAAGGGTAAGTTGGCAGTTGTGGTGCCACAGTACAGTGACTTACAAGGGTAAGTTGGCAGTTGTGGTGCCACAGTACAGTGACTTACAAGGGTAAGTTGGCAGTTGTGGTGCCACAGTACAGTGACTTACAAGGGTAAGTTGGCAGTTGTGGTGCCACAGTACAGTGACTTACAAGGGTAAGTTGGCAGTTGGCAGTTGGCAGTTGGCAGTTGGCAGTTGGCAGTTGGCAGTTGGCAGTTGGCAGTTGGCGGTTGGCAGTTGGCGGTTGGCAGTTGGCGGTTGTCAGTTGGCAGTTGTGGTGCCACAGTACAGTGACTTACAAGGGTAAGTTGGCAGTTGTGGTGCCACAGTACAGTGACTTACAAGGGTAAGTTGGCAGTTGTGGTGCCACAGTACAGTGACTTACAAGGGTAAGTTGGCAGTTGTGGTGCCACAGTACAGTGACTTACAAGGGTAAGTTGGTAGTTGTGGTGCCACAGTACAGTGACTTACAAGGGTAAGTTGGCAGTTGTGGTGCCACAGTACAGTGACTTACAAGGGTAAGTTGGCAGTTGTGGTGCCACAGTACAGTGACTTACAAGGGTAAGTTGGCAGTTGTGGTGCCACAGTACAGTGACTTACAAGGGTAAGTTGGCAGTTGTGGTGCCACAGTACAGTGACTTACAAGGGTAAGTTGGCAGTTGTGGTGCCACAGTACAGTGACTTACAAGGGTAAGTTGGCAGTTGTGGTGCCACAGTACAGTGACTTACAAGGGTAAGTTGGCAGTTGTGGTGCCACAGTACAGTGACTTACAAGGGTAAGTTGGCAGTTGGCAGTTGGCAGTTGGCAGTTGGCAGTTGGCAGTTGGCAGTTGGCGGTTGGCAGTTGGCGGTTGGCAGTTGGCGGTTGTCAGTTGGCAGTTGTGGTGCCACAGTACAGTGACTTACAAGGGTAAGTTGGCAGTTGTGGTGCCACAGTACAGTGACTTACAAGGGTAAGTTGGCAGTTGTGGTGCCACAGTACAGTGACTTACAAGGGTAAGTTGGCAGTTGTGGTGCCACAGTACAGTGACTTACAAGGGTAAGTTGGCAGTTGTGGTGCCACAGTACAGTGACTTACAAGGGTAAGTTGGCAGTTGTGGTGCCACAGTACAGTGACTTACAAGGGTAAGTTGGCAGTTGTGGTGCCACAGTACAGTGACTTACAAGGGTAAGTTGGCAGTTGTGGTGCCACAGTACAGTGACTTACAAGGGTAAGTTGGCAGTTGTGGTGCCACAGTACAGTGACTTACAAGGGTAAGTTGGCAGTTGTGGTGCCACAGTACAGTGACTTACAAGGGTAAGTTGGCAGTTGGCAGTTGGCAGTTGGCAGTTGGCAGTTGGCAGTTGGCGGTTGGCAGTTGGCGGTTGGCAGTTGGCGGTTGTCAGTTGGCAGTTGTGGTGCCACAGTACAGTGACTTACAAGGGTAAGTTGGCAGTTGTGGTGCCACAGTACAGTGACTTACAAGGGTAAGTTGGCAGTTGTGGTGCCACAGTACAGTGACTTACAAGGGTAAGTTGGCAGTTGTGGTGCCACAGTACAGTGACTTACAAGGGTAAGTTGGCAGTTGTGGTGCCACAGTACAGTGACTTACAAGGGTAAGTTGGCAGTTGTGGTGCCACAGTACAGTGACTTACAAGGGTAAGTTGGCAGTTGTGGTGCCACAGTACAGTGACTTACAAGGGTAAGTTGGCAGTTGTGGTGCCACAGTACAGTGACTTACAAGGGTAAGTTGGCAGTTGTGGTGCCACAGTACAGTGACTTACAAGGGTAAGTTGGCAGTTGTGGTGCCACAGTACAGTGACTTACAAGGGTAAGTTGGCAGTTGTGGTGCCACAGTACAGTGACTTAAAAGGGTAAGTTGGCAGTTGGCAGTTGGCAGTTGGCAGTTGGCAGTTGGCAGTTGGCAGTTGGCGGTTGGCAGTTGGCGGTTGGCAGTTGGCGGTTGTCAGTTGGCAGTTGTGGTGCCACAGTACAGTGACTTACAAGGGTAAGTTGGCAGTTGTGGTGCCACAGTACAGTGACTTACAAGGGTAAGTTGGCAGTTGTGGTGCCACAGTACAGTGACTTACAAGGGTAAGTTGGCAGTTGTGGTGCCACAGTACAGTGACTTACAAGGGTAAGTTGGCAGTTGTGGTGCCACAGTACAGTGACTTACAAGGGTAAGTTGGCAGTTGTGGTGCCACAGTACAGTGACTTACAAGGGTAAGTTGGCAGTTGTGGTGCCACAGTACAGTGACTTACAAGGGTAAGTTGGCAGTTGTGGTGCCACAGTACAGTGACTTACAAGGGTAAGTTGGCAGTTGTGGTGCCACAGTACAGTGACTTACAAGGGTAAGTTGGCAGTTGGCAGTTGGCAGTTGGCAGTTGGCAGTTGGCAGTTGGCAGTTGGCAGTTGGCGGTTGGCAGTTGGCAGTTGGCAGTTGGCAGTTGGCAGTTGGCAGTTGGCAGTTGGCAGTTGGCGGTTGGCAGTTGGCGGTTGGCAGTTGGCGGTTGTCAGTTGGCAGTTGTGGTGCCACAGTACAGTGACTTACAAGGGTAAGTTGGCGGTTGGCAGTTGGCGGTTGGCAGTTGGCGGTTGTCAGTCTTCGCGTTCAATGATACCGAATTCCTAGCTGCAGACTAGTAATTAATATCAAAGACTTGTTCTTATTCTGTCGGTATCGACAGAGTTGCAATCTACTGCAGAGATAGCCTGCAAAGTTCTGTCATACATTCCAGGTCTATGCCCAAACAGTTCGAACTTCTAATTTTAAAAATTAATCTCTCCAGAAATAAGTCTCTCATTGTTGCCGCCTGCTATCGACCCCCATCAGCTCCCAGCTGTGCCCTGGACACCATTTGTGAATTAATCAAACCCCCATCTAGCTTAAGAGTTTGTTCTGTTAGGTGACCTAAACTGGGATATGCTTAACACCCCAGCAGTCCTACAATCTAAGCTAGATGCCCTCAATCTCACACAAATCATCAAGGAACCCACCCGGTACAACCCTAAATCCGTATACATGGGCACCCTAATTGACATTATCCTGACCAACTTGCCCTCCAAATACACCTCTGCTGTCTTCAATCAGGATCTCAGCGATCACTGCCTCATTGCCTGCATCCGCTACGGGTCCGCGGTCAAACGACCACCCCTCATCACTGTCAAACGCTCCCTAAAACACTTCTGCGAGCAGGCCTTTCTAATCGACCTGTCCCGGGTATCCTGGAAGGATATTGACCTCATCCCGTGAGTTGAGGATGCCTGGTCATTCTTTAAAAGTAACTTCCTCACCATCTTAGACAAGCATGCTCCGTTCAAAAAATGCAGAACTAAGAACAGATATAGCCCTTGGTTCACTCCAGACCTGACTGCCCTCGACCAGCACAAAAACATCCTGTGGCGGACTGCAATAGCATTGAATAGTCCCCGCGATATGCAACTGTTCAGGGAGGTCAGGAACCAATACACGCAGTCAGTCAGGAAAGCAAAGGCCAGCTTTATCAAGCAGAAATGTACATCCTGCAGCTCTAACTCCAAAAAAGTTATGGGACACTGTAAAGTCCATGGAGAACAAGAGCACCTCCTCCCAGCTGCCCACTGCACTGAGGCTAGGTAACACGGTCACCACCGATAAATCCGTGATAATCAAAAACTTCAACTTGCATTTCTCAACGGCTGGCCATGCCTTCCTCCTGGCTACTCCAACCTCGGCCAACAGCTCCGTCCCCCGCAGCTACTCGCCTACGCCTCCCCAGCACCTCCTTTACCCAAATTCACATAGCAGATGTTCTGAAAGAGCTGCAAAACCTGGACCCATGCAAATCAGCTGGGCTTGACAATCTGGACCCACTATTTCTGAAACTGTCTGCCGCCATTGTCGCAACCCCTATTACCAGCCTGTTCAACCTCTTCTTCGTATCATCTGAGATCCCCAAGGATTGGAAAGCTGCCGCAGTCATCCCCTCTTCAAAGGGGGAGACACCCTGGACCCAAACTGTTACATACCTATATCCATCCTGCCCTGCCTATCTAAGGTCTTCGAAAGCCAAGTCAACAAACATCAATGACCATCTCGATTCCCACCATACCTTCTCCGCTGTGCAATCCGGTTTCCGAGACGGTCACGGGTGCACCTCAGCCACGCTCAAGGTACTAAACGATATCATAACCGCCATCGATAAAAGACAGTACTGTGCAGCCGTCTTCATCGACCTCGCCAAGGCTTTCGACCCTGTCAATCATCGTATTCTTATCGGCAGACTCTCAGTAGCCTCGGTTTTTCTAATGACTGCCTTGTCTGGTTCACCAACTACTTTGAAGACAGAGTTCAGTGTGTCAAATCAGAGGGCATGTTGTCCGGTCCTCTGGCAGTCTCTATGGGGGTACCACAGGGTTCAATTCTCGGGCCGACTCTTTTCTCTGTATATATCAATGATGTTGCGCTTGCTGCGGGCGATTCTCTGATCCACCTCTACGCAGATGACACCATTCTGTATACTTCTGTCCCTTCCTTGTATACTGTGCTATCTAACCTCCAAACGAGCTTCAATGCCATACAACACACCTTCCGTGACCTCCAACTGCTCTTAAACGCTAGTAAAACCAAATGCATGCTTTTCAACCGATCGCTGCCTGCACCCGCACGCCCGACTAGCATCACCACCCTGGATGGTTCCGACCTAGAATATGTGGACATCTATAAGTACCTAGGTGTCTGGCTAGACTGCAAACTCTCCTTCCAGACTCATATCGAACATCTCCAATCCAAAATCAAATCTAGAGTCGGCTTTCAATTTCGCAACAAAGCCTCCTTCACTCACGCCGCAAAACTTACCCTAGTAAAACTGACTATCCTACCGATCCTCGACTTCAGCGATGTCATCTACAAAATAGCTTCCAATACTCTACTCAGCGAACTGGATGCAGTTTATCACAGTGCCATCCGTTTTGTTACTAAAGCACCTTATACCACCCACCACTGTGACCTGCATGCTCTAGTCGGCTGGCCCTCGCTACATGTTCGTCGCCAGACCCACTGGCTCCAGGTCATCTACAAGTCTATGCTAGGTAAAGCACCGCCTTATCTCAGTTCACTGGTCACGATGGCAACACCCACCCGTAGCACGCGCTCAAGCAGGTGTATCTCACTGATCATCCCTAAAGAAAAAAACTCATTTGGCCGCCTTTCCTTCCAGTTCTCTGCTGCCTGCGACTGGAACGAATTGCAAAAATCTCTGAAGTTGGAGACTTTAATCTCCCTCACCACCTTGAAACATCTGTTATCTGAGCAGCTAACCGATCGCTGCAGCTGTACATAGTCCATCGGTATATAGCCCACCCAATTTACCTACCTCATCCCCATACTGTTTTTATTTTATTTACTTTTCTGCTCTTTTGCACACCAGTATCTCTACCTGCACATGTTCATCTGATCATTTATCACTCCAGTGTTAATCTGCTAAATTGTAATTATTCCATCCTATGGCCTATTCATTGCCTACCTCCTCATACCTTTTGCCCCCAATGTATATAGATTTTAAAAAATTATACTGTGTTATGGACTTGTTTATTGTTTACTCCTTGTGTAACTCTGTGTTGTTGTCTGTTCACACTGCTATGCTTTATCTTGGCCAGGTCGCAGTTGCAAATGAGAACTTGTTCTCAACTAGCCTACCTGGTTAAATAAAGGTGAAATAAAAAATAAATAAAATCAATAGTCTAAGAGTTTAACCACATCTTATGGTTAAAAGATTCAGCCATCTACTCAAACCTCTCGTTATCGAGGTAAGCTGGTCTGCAACCTTTGTCCTCTCGTAATTGAGGGAAACATGGTCTGGTGATAGAAAACCCGAGTGGGTTTATTCGGAAGGGCAGAAAAGGGTCCGTCCCAGGATGCAAGACCATAACTGTGCTCATGGGCGGTCCTCTGATTTAGTTAAACTCAAAAGGGAATTGGAGTTTCCTTCATTAACTTCTTATGGCTGCAATCCCGTTAAGGGGAGCAATATGACAACAGTGAAAGTGCAGGGCGCCAATTTAAAAACATAAAAAATCTCATAATTAAAATTCCACAAACATACATGTATTTTATACCATTTTAAAGGTAATCTTGTTGTTAATCCCACCGCAGTGTCCGATTTCAAATATGATTTACAGCAAAAGCACCACAAACGATTATGTTAGGTCACCACATAGCCACAGAAAACACAGCCATTTTTCCAGCAAAATATTTTTCAGCCAGAGTCACAAAAACCACAAATAGAGATAAAATGAATCACTAACCTTTGATCATCTTCATCAGATGACACTCATAGGACTTCATGTTACACAATACATGTATGTTTTGTTTGATAAAGTTCGTATTTATCAAAATATTAGTTTACATTGGCGCGTTACATTCACTAGTTCAAAAACATCCAGTGATTTATAGCCACATCATTCAACAGAAATACTCATCATAAATGTAGATGATAATGCAAGTTATACACATGGAATTATAGATATACCTCTCCTTAACTTCTTATGGTATAGGGGACGGTTGCGTCCCACTTGGGCAAAAGCCAGGGAAATTAAAAATAAGATATAAAATCAAACTTTCATTAAATCACACATGTAAGATACTAAATTAAAGCTACACTCGTTGCGAATCCAGCCAACATGTCAGATTTTAAAAAGTTTTTTTGGCGAAAGCATAAGAAGCTTTTATCTGATGATAGCACAACAATAAACAAAGAGGGTAGCATATTTCAACCCTGCAGACACAAAACGCAGAAATAAAATATAAAACTTAACTTTGACGAGCTTCTTTTTTTGGCACTCCAATATGTCCCATAAACATCACAATTGGTCCATTTGTTCGATTAATTCAGTCCATATATATCCAAATGTAAATTTATTTTGCGCGTTTGATCCAGAAAAAAACAGCTATTTTCCACCCCCTCCCTCCATCTCTACTCCACCCCCTCCCTCCATCTCTACTCCACCCCCTCCCTCCATCTCTACTCCACCCCCTCCCACCATCTCTACTCCACCCCCTCCCTCCATCTCTACTCCACCCCCTCCCTCCATCTCTACTCCACCCCCTCCCTCCATCTCTACTCCACCCCCTCCCACCAGCTCTACTCCACCCCCTCCCACCAGCTCTACTCCACCCCCTCCCACCAGCTCTACTCCACCCCCTCCCTCCATCTCTACTCCACCCCCTCCCTCCATCTCTACTCCACCCCCTCCCACCAGCTCTACTCCACCCCCTCCCACCAGCTCTACTCCACCCCCTCCCTCCATCTCTACTCCACCCCCTCCCTCCATCTCTACTCCACCCCCTCCCTCCATCTCTACTCCACCCCCTCCCTCCATCTCTACTCCACCCCCTCCCTCCATCTCTACTCCACCCCCTCCCTCCATCTCTACTCCACCCCCTCCCACCAGCTCTACTCCACCCCCTCCCACCAGCTCTACTCCACCCCCTCCCACCATCTCTACTCCACCCCCTCCCACCAGCTCTACTCCACCCCCTCCCACCAGCTCTACTCCATCCCCTCCCACCAGCTCTACTCCACCCCCTCCCACCAGCTCTACTCCACCCCCTCACTCCCTCAGTATTTTTAAACTTTAATAATCAATCAAATTGTTGACGGGTCTATCTGTGTTCAATACAGGAACACAACAAACCAACGCTACTTTTCACGTCTTGCGCAACTCTCGACAGTGTTACGCAGTTCCTAGATGGCCTACTTCTTCATTGCACAAATGAATAACCTCAACCAAATTCCAAAGACTGTTACACGTGGTCTGCGGTTGCAAGGCTGGTTGGACATATTCTCTAAAATGACATTGGAGGCGGCTTATGGTAGGGAAATTAACATTCAATTATCTGGCAACAGCTCTGGTTGACATTCTTGCAGTCAGCATTCCTATTGCACTATCATCTATTGTAGTAACCATTTAGACCTCATGTAAATGCATTTCCAGTTGATTTTCAATCACATTGATTTGATTTCACACTACCCTTATTAAATACATGTTCATGCCTGAGGCAGAAAACAGTACTACAACATAGACTGTACCAGCAGACCTCTGTCTGTGTCTCTCTGTCTCTGTCTCTCTCTCTCTCTCTCTCTGTCTCTCTCTCTCTCTCTCTCTCTCTCTCTCTGTCTCTCTCTCTCTCTCTGTCTCTCTCTCTCTCTCTCTGAAAGCTATACGTATCTGTAACAGCACGGCTGTGTCTCAGTCTGTGTCTTTAAAGAGATATATTTTATATTAAGGATGTGGAGAAACTGTAGTGTGACAAGATTCATCCTCCTCTGAAATTATTTATTTGTGTTAAGATCACTGTTCTGATGAAATAGAGTGGATCAAAGCACGGTGCTTATCGCTGGTGTTCCTCTCTGATGTGAGAACAGGGAGATAGAAATCATCTGTAATTCACCGCCTGGTATTTCCTACTGCACACTAGAGGAGAGAGGGATATGTGGAGAAGGAGGGAGAAGGAGAGGGCTGGTAATGAAAGCACCGCCTGGTATTTCCTACTGCACACTAGAGGAGAGAGGGATATGTGGAGAGGGAGGGAGAAGGAGAGAGCTGGTAATGAAAGCACCGCCTGCTTCTCCCTATCCTCTACTAACACATTTTCTCAAACAATAACTCCCACCCCTCTCTCTCTCTTTCTATAGGGAATAGGAGGAGAAAGAGGCGATGCTTTCAGACAGGGATATCAATAGGGAATAGGAGAAGAGACAGGCGGTGCTTTCAGACAGGGATATCAATAGGGAATAGGAGAAGAGACAGGTGGTGCTTTCAGACAAGGATATCAATAGGGAATAGGAGAACAGACAGGCGGTGCTTTCAGACAGGGATATCAATAGGGAATAGGAGGAGAGACAGACCTTGTTTTCAGACAGGGATATCAATAGGGAATAGGAGGAGAGACAGGCGGTGCTTTCAGACAGGGATATCAATAGGGAATAAGAGGAGAGACAGGCGATGCTTTCAGACAGAGAGAGAGAAAGAGAGCGAGGGTGGGAGTTATTGTTTGAGAGAATATGTTAATAAGGAATAGGGAGAGGCAGGCAGTGCTTTCATTAAGAGCTCCCTCTCTTTCTCCCTCCCTCTCCTTCTACACCTCTCTCTCCCTCTCCACACTCTCTCTCCTCTAGTGTGCAGTAGGAAATACCAGGTGGTAGGTGGTGAATTATAAATGACTTCTATCTCCCTGCTCTCACATCAGAGAGGAACACCAACGATTAGCACCATGCTTTGATCCTCTGTATATCATCAGAACAGTGGTCTTGGCCTCCCTAGTGGCTCAGTGGTCTAAGGCTGTGCCTCTACAGATTCTGGGTTCGAGTCCAGGCTCTGTCGCAGCTGGCTGCGACTGGGAGACCCATGAGGCGGCGCTCAATTGGCCCAGTGTCGTCCAGGTTAGGGGAGGGTTTGGCCGGCAGGGATGATGTTGTCCCATCGTTCACTAGCGACTCCTGTGGCGGGCCTGGCACACTGCAAGCTGCACGGTTGCCAGGTGTACTGTGTTTCCTACAACACATTGGTGAGGCTGGCTTTCAGGTTAAGTGGGCATTGTGTAAAGAAGCAGTGAGGCTTGGTTGGGTCGTGTTTCAGAGGACGCATGGCTCTCCACCTTCACCTCTCCAGAGTCTGTACGGGAGTTGCAGCGATGAGACTACCAATTGTATACCACAAAATTGGGGAGAAAAAGGAGCACATGTTTTCATGCTATTTGCCACCTGAACAGTCCACATGGGGTAGAGATGCATCCTCCTTCTATAGCCATTTGTTAAGTCAGGTATATGTACACTACCGTTCTAAAGTTTGGGGTCACTCAGAAATGTCCTTGTTTTTGAAAGAAAAGCACGTTTTTTTGTCCATTAAAATAACATCAAAATTATCAGAAATACACTGTAGACATGGTTCATGTTGTAAATTAATATTGTAGCTGGAAACGGCTGATTTTTTTATGGAACATCTACATAGGTGTACAGAGGCCCATTATCAGCAACCATCACTCCTGTGTTCCAATGGCACATTGTGTTAGCTAATCCAAGTTGATCATTTTAATGGGCTAATTGATCATTAGAAAACCCTTTGCAATTATGTAACACAGCTGAAAACTGTTGTTCTGATTAAAGAAGCAATAACACGGGCCTTCTTTAGACTAGTTGAGTATCTGGAGCATCAACATTTCTGGGTTTGATTACAGGCTCAAAATGGCCAGAAACAAAGCACTTTCTTCTGAAACTCATCAGTCTATTCTTGTTCTGGGAAATGAAGGCTATTCCATGTGAGAAATTGCCAAGAAACGGAAGATCTCGTACAATGCTGTGTACCACTCCCTTCACAGAACAGTGCAAACTGGCTCGAACCAGAATAGAAAGAGGAGTGGGAGGCCCCGGTGCACAACTGAGCAAGAGGACAAGTACATTAGAGTGTCTAGTTCGAGAAACAGACGCCTCACAAGTCCTCAACTGGCAGCTTCATTAAATAGAACCCGCAAAACACCAGTCTCAATGTCAACAGTGAAGATGCGACTCCGGGACGCTGGCCTTCTATGCAGAGTTGCAAAGAAAAAGCCATATATCAGACTGGCTAATAAAAAGAAAATATTAAGATGGGCAAAAAAATACAGACACTGGACAGAGGAACTCTGCCTAGAAGGCCAGAATCCCGGAGTCGTCTCTTTACTGTTGACATTGAGACTGGACAGAGGAACTCTGCCTAGAAGGCCAGCATCCCAGAGTCGCCTCATCACTATTGACGTTGAGACTGGACAGAGGAACTCTGCCTAGAAGGCCAGAATCCTGGAGTTGTCTCTTCACTATTGACGTTGAGACTGGACAGAGGAACTCTGCCTAGAAGGCCAGAATCCCGGAGTCCCCTCTTCACTATTGACGTTGGTTAGACCAGTTTGCGCTGCTTCTGTGATAGTGATGTCGCCGGAGGGGAAGGCTGCCGTCTTATCCAACCATGTTCTTTTGTTTGTTTTTTTCGTGTTGTTTCTTGTTGTTCGTAACTTGTTTTGTACGTAATGATGCTGCTACTGTCTCTTATGACCGAAAAGAGCCTCTGGACATCAGAACTGTGATTGCTCACCTCAAACTGGACAAAGAGTTCTTCAATGAGTTGGACGGGAGGGATATAATACAGACCCCCGACCAGGCCCAGATCCCCAAGATTCGCTGGAGAAGGAAACTGAGATTTAATGGAAAAAGATCTGGGTGCCTTGTGAGGATCAGGGTGCCTTGTGAGGATCAGGCTGCCTTGTGAGGATCAGGGTGCCTTGTGAGGATCAGGGTGCCTTGTGAGGATCAGGCTGCCTTGTGAGGATCAGGCGACGAGTGGCTAATCTGCCCTTGCCTTCTGTCCTGCTAGTTAACGTTCAATTTCTGGAAAATACATCTGACGAATCCTACCAACGGGACACTAAAAACTGTAATATCTTATGTTTCTCCCAGTCGTGGCTAAATGAGGACATTAAGAACGTACAGCTGGCTGGTTATACACTCCATCGGCAGGACAGAACAGCAGCCTCTGGTAAGACACGGGCGGGGGCCTATGAATTTATGTAAACAACATCTAGTGCATGATATCTAAGGAAGTTTCGAGGTAGAGTATCTCAGTATAAGCTGTGGACCACACCATCTACATAAAGAGGTTTCATCTGTACTTTTCATAGCTGTCTACATACCACCACAGACCGATGCTGGCAGTAAAACCGCACTCAATGAGCTGTATAACGCCTCCATTACATTACATTCTCCATGACATTACATCCTCAAGGAGCTCTATAAGACCATAAGCAAACAGGAAAACGTTAATCCAGAAGCGGTGCTCCTAGTGGCCGGGGACTTTATTGCAGGGAAACTTAAATCAGTTTTACCTAATTTCTATCAGCATGTTAAATGTGCAACCAGAGGGAAACAATTCTACACCACCTTTACTCCACACACAGAGACGCACCCTCCATTTGGAAAATCTGACCATAATTATATCCTCCTGATTCCTGCTTACAAGCAAAAATTAAAGCAGGAAGCACCAGTGAGCACCAGTGACTCGGTCTACAAAAAAGTGGTCAGACAAAGCAGGTGCTAAACTACAGGACTGTTTTGCTAGCACAGACTGGAATATGTTCCGGGATTCTTCCGATGGCATTTAGGAGTACACCACATCAGTCACTGGCTTTATCAATAAGTGCATTGAGAACGTCATCCCCACTGTGACTGTACGTACATACGTACATACCCCAACCATAAGCCATGGATTACAGGTAACGTTCGCAATGAGCAAAAGGGTAGAGCTGCTGCTTTCAAGGAGCGGGACTCTAAGCCAGAAGCTTATAAGGAATCATGCTATGCCCTCCGACATGCCATCAAACAGGCAAAGCGTCAATATAGGACTAAGATCGAATCACACTAACATGGCTCCGACGCTCATCTAATGTGGCAGGGCCTGCAAACTGTTACAGACAACAAAGGGAAGCACAGCCGAGAGCTGTCCAGTAACACAAGCCTTCCAGACAAGCTAAATAACTTCTATGCTCGCTTCGAGGGAAGTAACACTGAAACATGCATGAGAGCACCAACTGTTCCGGAAGGCCAACATTCTTAAGTCCGCAGGGCCAGACGGATTACCACGACGTGTACTCCGAGCATGCACTGACCAACTGGCAAGTGTCTTCACTGACAATTTCAACCTCTTCCTGTCTGAGTCTGTAATACCAACATGTTTCAAGCATACCACCATAGTCCCTGTGCACAAGAACACTAAGGTAACCTCTCTGGCGAAGGCGTTCTGCTAACGTCCCACCTTGACAACATTCGGTGAAATTGCAGAGCGCCAAATTCAAAATACAGAAATTCTCAATATAAACATTCATAAAAGATACAAGTGTTATACATCGGCTTAAAGATGAACTTCTTGTTAATCTAGGCGCTGTGTCAGATTTCAAAAAAGGCTTTACAGCGAAAGCATACCATGCGGTTATCTGAGGACAGCGCCCCGCTTGCAGAAACATACAAACATTTTTAGGCCAAGTAGAGGAGTCACGAAAGTCAGAAATAGCAATAAAATGAATCACTTACCTTTGATGAGCTTCATCTGGTTGCAGTCACAAGAGTTCCTGTTACACAATAAATGTTTGATTTGTTCGATAAAGTTCCTCTCTTTGTCCCACAGCAAAACCATTATCCCAGAAACCCTAGACCCACTCCAATTTGCATACCTCACCAAAAGATGATGCACAGATGATGCAATCTCTATTGCACTCCACACTGCACTTTCGCACCTGGACAAAAGGAACACCTATGTGAGAATGCTGTTCATTGACTACAGCTAAGCGTTTAACACCATTGTGCCCTCAAAGCTCATCAATAAGCTAAGGACCGTTGGACAAAACACAACCCTCTGCAACTGGATCCTGGACTTCCTGACGGGCCGACCCCAGGTGGTAAGGAGAGGTAACAACACATCCGCCACGCTCATCCTCAACCCAGAGGCCCCTCAGGGATGCGTGCTCAGTCCCCTCCTGTACTCCCTGTTCACTCATGACTGCATGGCCAGGCACGACTCCAACACCATCATTACGTTTGCCGATGATAAAACGGTGGTAGGCCTGATCAGTTAACAGAAAAAAAATGGGTGGAAGAGTTGAATAATAAACCCAAATTGAAACCTTTTGTATGATTCGGGGTGAATTGGTGTGTGATATATATATTATGTATAACCTACCTAAAAGCAAGAGATCGCTATGTGCACAGGTACAGGTAAGATCAGGGTTATTGCCACTGCGTATTGAAACAGGTCGAGGTGAAATGGAAGTGGAAAGACTATATAACTATTGTGACCTCGAAGAAATAGAGAATGAAACTCATTTCCGTTGCCCTTTACTATCCATGATATACACTTGTTCCTATTCCAGATAGACCCTGGCTTAATGTGGCTGAGCAATGAGGAGTAACTGAAATGTTTTTGTTGTTGTCCATTGTGTATTTCCATTTGCGGAACATTTAGATGAAGTTGGGCATAAAAGAAAAAGGGATACCTATAATTAAATTGTAAATAAACATAGCTTATATGTGGTAAATGGTACGTGTCTTGTCTCCTACATGAGTAGTCTCTATGTGCCAGACTGTTTTCAAATAACCTTATCTGTCCTTTTTTTCTGTATCTATTTATCTGTATATGTTATGTTATGTTATGTTTGTACGTATGTACAGTACCAGTCAAAATGTTTGGACACAGCTACTCATTCAATGTTTCTCTCTCTCTCTCTCTCTCTCTCTCTCTCTCTCTCTCTCTCTCTCTCTCTCTCTCTCTCTCTCTCTCTCTCTCTCTCTCTCTCTCTCTCTCTCTCTCTCTCTCTCTCTCTCTCTCTCTCTCTCTCTCTCTTTTTCAGCTCCCCTGATAGCTCTCTTGACAACCCCCCCACATTCACTGAGGACACACAAAAGCCAGAGATTGTGCTCCTCATTGACTCATTCAAGACGATAAACTTTTTCTGAAACACGAAGTGGTGCCCAAACACTAGGCATGTCCTGGAGCTTTTGTCAGAGGACAGACTAGAATCACTCAACCACATCATAATTCACAGAGGCACAAATGACCTGAGGGCCAAGCAGGAAAGGGTGGCCACAGCACTCAAGAGAGTGATTGAAAAAGCTTCTGGTGGTTATCTCCACCCTGCCACCACGAAAATACTTTCCCCCTGCCACCATACAGCAGTGAATCGCTAGACTGTGCCTCAAAACCTAATGTCTACCTGACCCTAATGTCTACCTGACCCTACCTGACCCTAATGTCTACCTGGCCCTAATGTCTACCTGACCCTAATGTCTACCTGACCCTAATGTCTACCTGACCCTAATGTCTACCTGACCCTAATGTCTACCTGACCCTAATGTCTACCTGGCCCTAATGTCTACCTGACCCTAATGTCTACCTGACCCTAATGTCTACCTGGCCCTAATGTCTACCTGACCCTAATGTCTACCTGACCCTAATGTCTACCTGGCCCTAATGTCTACCTGGCCCTAATGTCTACCTGACCCTAATGTCTACCTGACCCTAATGTCTACCTGACCCTAATGTCTACCTGGGACTAATGTCTACCTGACCCTAATGTCTACCTGACCCTAATGTCTACCTGACCCTAATGTCTACCTGACCCTAATGTCTACCTGACCCTAATGTCTACCTGGCCCTCCACCCTGGACTTGAACAGCCTTTACGACCAGCTCCACCTGTATAAGACACCGATTCCAAATTTTGCCAGGACCCTGAAGGACGTCACCCTCAACTGCAGGCCCAGCACCTCACACTGGAGCAACAGAGCAACGGACACCCAGCCCTGACCAGCGAGACCCCCTCCCAGACCAGCGAGACCCCATCCCAGACCAGCGAGAACCCCTCCCAGACCAGCGAGACCCCATCCCAGGCCAGAGAGACCCCCTCCCAGACCTGCAAGAGCCCCTCCTGAAGGAACTGCACTGATTGAACCCACACCAAGAGGGTCTACACCCAGAACACAGCATCAACAGCCACACCCCAACCAGCTAAGATCACCCTAAACAAACCCTGGTCACATATCAGACCTGTGCCTCTTTTGCTCACCCCCTAACCCCCGCTCCTGTGGCAAGGACCTCAACATGACAGCAGGACATATGCCGTGAGCAAAGCGAACAGGCCCAACCCCTCCATTACACCTGCCCATTCTGCATCCTAAAAGGTATGCATCAGATGCTCAACATGCTCTGTTCACACCTACTGTGATGTTCCCGGACCTAAACCACACAAAAACAACACTAGACACTAATACACAACGCTGTCTGTGTGGGTTGACCATTTCAGTTTGTCTGTGATGTGTACGCCAAGGAACTTAAAACTTTCCACCTTCTTCACTACTGTCCCGTCAATATGGATAGGGGGCTGCTCCCGCTGCTCTTTCCTGATGTCCACGATCATCTCCTTTGTTTTGTTGACGTTGAGTGTGAGGTTATTTTCCTGACACCACACGCTGACGGCCCTCACCTCCTCCCTGTAGGCCGTCTCATCGTTGTTGGTAATCAAGCCCACTACTGTTGTGTCGTCTGCAAAGTTGATGACTGAGTTGGAGGCGTGCATGGCCACGCAGTCATGGGTGAACAGGAAGTACAGGAGAGGGCTGAGAATGCACCCTTGTGGGGCCCCAGTGTTGAGGATCAGCGGGGTGGAAATTTCACTTGCCCAGATGGGATAGGGCAGTGTGCAGTGTGGTTGCAATTGCGTTGTCTGTGGACCTGTTGGGTCGGTAAGCAAGTTTGAGTGGGTCTAGTGTGTCAGGTAGGGTGGAGGTGATATGATCCTTGACTTGTCTATCAAAGCACTTCATGATGACAGAAGTGAGTGCTACGGGGCGGTAGTCGTTTAGCTCAGTTACCTTAGCTTTCATGGGAACAGGAACAATGGTGGCCCTCTTGAAGCATGTGGGAACAGCAGACTGGGATAGGGATTGATTGGATATGTCCGTAAACACACCAGCCAGCTGGTCTGCCCATGCTCTGAGGACGCGGCTCTGGGATGCCGTCTGGGCTGGAAGACTTGCGAGGGTTAACACGTTTAAATGTTTTACTGACGTTGGCTGCGGTGTGTGCTACCTATATCCCCCCACTAGAATCCCCATACTTTAATGAAGACAGCTTCTCCATCCTGGAGGGGGAGATCAACAATTTCCAGGCCCAGGGACATGTACTAGTCTGTGGCGACCTAAATGCCAGAACTGGACAAGAACCTGACACCCTCACCACACAGGGGGACAAACACCTACCTCGAGATGACAGCATTCCCTCCACCTTATGCCCCCATAGACACAACTACGACAACATAACCAACAAAAATGGGTCACAACTCCTGCAACTCTCTCGGACACTGGGTATGTATATAGTCAATGGTAGGCTTTTGAAGGGACTCCTTTGGTAGGTACACCTAAGTTAATCTCTTGGCAGTAGGTCTATAGACAACTTTTTCACTGATCTCAACCCAGAGTCTCTTAGAGCGTTCACAGTAAGTCCACTGACACCCCTTTCAGATCAGATCACAGCAAAACCACAGTCTACTTGAACAGAGCTTTGGTCAATCATGAGGCATCAAAGCCAAAGGGACTGAATAATATTAAGAAATGCGACAGATGGAAGGAGAGAAGTGTGGAAATCTACCAAAGAACAATTACGCAACAACAAATTCAACCCCTTCAAGAAAATTAAATCGCTTCAAGGTGTAAACTTGGCAGTAGAAAAACGAAGCAGTATATTTGACCTCTCAGCTTTCAAGCAGACAACCTATGAAAAGGAACAACATTGACAATGGTTTCATGAAGAATGCAACAACCTAAGAAAGAAATTGAGAAACCTGTCCAATCAAAAACATAGAGACCCAGAAAACCTGAGTCTACTCCTTCACTATGGTGATTCACTAAAGCAATACAGAAATATTTTACGGAAAAAGAAGGATATCAGATATCAGCTCAATGTAATTGAACAATCCATAGAATCAAACCACTTCTGGGAAAATTGGAAAACACTAAGAATTATCTATCCAAAATGGAGATGTATGGGTAAACCACTTCTCCAGAAATACACTGCGGAAACAGCACGTCAGAAATCAGCTCAATGTAATTGAAGAATCAATACAATCAAACCACTTCTGGGAAAAATGGAAAAAACTCTAAACAAACAACAACGCAAACCGTTATCTATCCAAAATGGAGATGTGTGAATAAACCACTTCTCAAATCTTTTTGGCTCTACAACAAAGAACAAACTGCAAAAACATATACTTGATCAAATTTTAATAATTGTTTTTTTATATTTCCCCTTTATTTAACCAGGTAGGCTAGTTGAGAACAAGTTCTCATTTACAACTGCGACCTGGCCAAGATAAAGCAAAGCAGTTTGACACAAACAACAGAGTTACACATGGAGTAAACAAGTCAATAACACAATAGAAAAAAAGAAAGTCTATATACATTGTGTGCAAAAGGCATGAGGTAGGCAATAAATAGGCCATAGGAGCGAATAGTTACAATTTAGCAAATTAACACTGGAGTGATAGATGAGCATATAGATGATGTGCAAGGAGAAATACTGGTGTGCAAAAGAGCAGAAAAGTAAATAAAAACAATATGGGGATGAGGCAGGTAGATTGGATGGGCTATTTACAGTTGGGCTATGTACAGCTGCAGTGATCGGTTAGCTGCAAATCTTAGAATCAACTATGAAAGTCTACCAGAACCCACTGGATTCTACAATTATGTTGAATGAACTACAGGACAAAATACAAACCCTCCGACCCAAAAAGGGTTGTGGGGTTTGTCACACCCTGATCAGTTTCACCTGTCCTCGTTATTGTCTCCACCCCCTCCAAGTGCCGCTTATTTTCCCCAGTGTATTTATCCCTGTGTTTCCTGTCTCTCTGTCCCAGTGTATTTATCCCTGTGTTTCCTGTCTCTCTGTACCAGTGTATTTATCCCTGTGTGTCCTGTCTCTCTGTACCAGTGTATTTATCCCAGTGTTTCCTATCTCTCTGTACCAGTGTATTTATCCCTGTGTTTCCTGTCTGTTTCCTGTCTCTCTGTATGACCATGTTAGAGACACATATTTCCCTCAGATTACACAGACCCAAAAAAGAATTAGAAAACAAACATAATGTTGATAAACTCCCATATCTACTGGGTGAAATACCATAGTGTGAATCACAGCAGCAAGATGTGTGACCTGTTGCCACATGAAAATGGCAACCAGGGGAGAACAATATCATTGTAAATTCAACCAATATTTATGCTTATTTCTTTTCCCTTTTGTATTTTAACAAGATTTGTGAATTGTGACAACAAAAGGGCAACCAGTGAATAGTGTAAATACAACCTATATTTGTTTTTTTATTTTCCCTTTTGTACTTTAACTATTTGCACATAATATGACATTTGAAATGTCCTTATTCTTTTCAAACTTTGTGAGTGTAATGCTTACTGTAAATTTTGTATGTTTTATTTCACTTTTGTTCATGACCTATTTCACTTGCTTTCATTTTCCCTTGCCAATGAAGCCCTTTGAAATGCATTGAATTGAGAAAGATGAGGGGAGGAAGAGAGAGCAATCAGGGAGAGAGAGGGAGCGATCAGGGAGAGAGAGAAAGATCAGGGAGAGAGAGAGCGACCAGGGAGAGAGAGAGCGATCAGGGAGAGAGAGAGCGACCAGGGAGAGCGTCAGTGATCAGGGAGAGCGAGAGCGACCAGGGAGAGCGAGAGCGATCAGGGAGAGCGAGAGCGATCAGGGAGAGCGAGAGCGAGACAAGGGTGAGGGAGAGAGAGACTAGGGAGAGCGAGAGAGAGACAAGAGAGAGGGAGAGAGAGATATTAGGGAGAGAGAGAGATAGAGAGAGAGAGAGACTAGGGAAAGAGGGAGAGAGAGATGAGGGCGAGAGAGATAGAGAGAGACTAGGGAGAGAAAGAGAAAAACTAGGGAGAGAGATAGAGAGAGAGAGACTAGGGAGAGCGGGATATAGATAGATAGAGAGAGAGGGAAAGAGAGACTAGGGAGAGAGGGAGAGTTAGAGCGAGAAAGGGAGGGAGGGAGTGCACTACCATAGGGTGAGCCCTGGTCTAAAGTAGTGCACTACCCTATGGGCCCTGGTCTAAAGTAGTGCACTAGCCTATGGGCTTCTAATGTTAACATGCATGAAACCAAGGCTATTATGGTTACAGAAGTCATCAAAAGAGAGCGCCTGGGGAATAGGAGTGTAACTAGGCACTGCAGGGCCTGGATTCACCTCTACATCACCAGAAGAACAGAGGAAGAGGTGTAGGATATGGGTACGGCTAAAAGCAATGAGAATTGGTCGTCTAGAACGTCTGGAACAGAGAGTAAAAGGAGCAGGTTTCTGGGGGCGATATAATGTACAGACAAAGGTATGGTAGGATGTGAATACAGTGGAGGTAAACCTAGGTATTGAGTGATGATGAGAGGGATATTGTATTGATATTTAATGAAACATTTGTTGAATGTTCTGGTGTGGCTGTGACAGATGTTAGGAGAACATTCCAAGGATATTTCATTAAAAAAATACATAATTAAAATAAAATAATTAAGTCAAAAAGGGTCATCATTCACTAAATGTTGGATAAAACCCAAACTAGAACTTAATGGGAGCCTTAGCTAACGTTCTGGCAATGTTCCGAGTGTGCTGGTTAGCATACAGTGTGTATCACCACCCTACAGCCCTGTCTAATCCCACACCCCATTACCATAGTAAAGGTCTACGTATTGTTACCGTGGGAACATGTAAATGAGAGCATCAGTGGGAGGCGACAGCAACTAAACGAGTGGCATTAGCTAAAACATGCACAGAGATTCACCTGTGAGACACAACGGATTATCAGGCTTGTTGGCTGGCTGTTTGGTTGGCTGACTTGATGGATGGATGACTGTCTGGCTGGTTGGTTGGCTGGCTGGTTGGCTGACTGGATGGATGGATGACTGTCTGGCTGGCTGGTTGGCTGACTGGATGGATGGATGATGACTGTCTGGCTGGTTGGTTGGCTGGCTGGTTGGCTGACTGGATGGATGGATGGATGACTGTCTGGCTGGTTGGCTGGTTGGTTGGCTGACTGGATAGATGGATGACTGTCTGGCTGGTTGGCTGACTGGCTGTTTGGCTGTCTGGCTGGTTGGTTGGCTGACTTGATGGATGGATGACTGTCTGGCTGGTTGGTTGGCTGGCTGGTTGGCTGACTGGATGGATGGATGACTGTCTGGCTGGCTGGTTGGCTGACTGGATGGATGGATGATGACTGTCAGGCTGGTTGGTTGGCTGGCTGGTTGGCTGACTGGATGGATGGATGGATGACTGTCTGGCTGGTTGGCTGACTGGCTGGTTGGTTGGCTGACTGGATGGATGGATGACTGTCTGGCTGGTTGGCTGACTGGCTGTTTGGCTGTCTGGCTGGTTGGTTGGCTGACTGGATGGATGGATGACTGTCTGGCTGGTTGGTTGGCTGTCTGGCTGGTTGGTTGGCTGGTAAGGAAGGGTATTCAGATTGTTCTGTGCTTCTGGCAGGATTGATTGTCGTCCTCGTAGCTCATTGCAACATGACCCTTCATTTGTGTGATTAACAGTCAGATCCACAGACGAGCATGTCTCATTCTGTCTCAGTCAATCTTACCCTGCCCAGCGCCCTTGTGATATTCTCTCTCCTCCCTCCCTCTGGTCTCTATCCATCCATCCATCCATCCATCTCTCTTTCCCTCTCTTTCCCTCTCTCTCTCTGTCTCTCTCTCTCTCTCTCTCTCTCTCTCTCCCCCTCTCTCTCTCTCTTCTCTGTCTCTCTCTCTCTCTGTCTCTCTCTCTCTCTCTCTCTCTCTCTCTCTCTGTCTGTCTCTCTCTCTCTCCCTCTCTCTCTCTTTTCTCTCTTCTCTTTCCCTCTCTGTCTGTAACCGGCCAATCTGCTGTCTCTATATGAAAGATTGTCATATGGGAGGGACACGGGTCATATCAAACTGTGTGATTTAATTGGTCTCATGTGGAGATGACAGGCTGTCTGTCTGTCTGTCTGTCTGTCTGTCTGTCTGTCTGTCTGTCTGTCTGTTGGTATTCTACTCATGTTGTGTTGGGTAACAACAGTATGGATGAGGTCTGGATGTCTGGGTAACAACAGTATGGATGAGGTCTGGATGTCTGGGTAACAACAGTATGGATGAGGTCTGGATGTCTGGGTAACAACAGTATGGATGAGGTCTGGATATCTGTGTAACAACAGTATGGATGAGGTCTGGATGTCTGGGTAACAACAGTATGGATGAGGTCTGGATATCTGTGTAAATATGGTATGGATGAGGTCTGGGTATGTTGGTAACTATAGAATCGATGAGGTCTGGATGTCTGGGTAAATATGGTATGGATGATGTCTGGATGTCTGGGTAACAACAGTATGGATGAGGTCTGGATGGCTGGGTAAATATGGTATGGATGAGCTCTGGGTATGTTGGTAACTATAGAATCGATTGAGGTCTGGATGTCTGGGTAAATATGGTATGGATGAGGTCTGGATGTGTTGGCAACTATAGTATGGATGAGGTCTGGATGTCTGGGTAACAACAGTATGGAAGAGGTCTGGATGTCTGGGTAAATACAGTATGGATGAGGTCTGGGTATGTTGGTAACTATAGAATGGATGAGGTCTGGATGTCTGCTGAAATATGGTATGGACGAGGTCTGGATGTGTTGGTAACTGTAGTGTGGATGAGGTCTGTATATCTGCGTTATTACTGTATGGATGAAGTCTGGGTGTCTGGGTAACAACAGTATGGATGAGGTCTGGATGTGTTGGTATCAATAGTATGGATGAGATCTGGATGTCTGGGCAACAACAGTATAGATGAGGTCTGGATGTGTTGGTATCAATAGTATGGATGAGATCTGGATGTCTGGGCAACAACAGTATGGATGAGATCTGGATGTCTTTGTAACAACGGTATGGATGAGGTCTGGATGTCTGGGTAACAACAGTTTGGTATGGATGAGGTCTGGATGTGTTGGCAACTATAGTATGGATGAGGTCTGGATGTCTGGGTAACAACAGTATGGATGAGGTCTGGATGTCTGGGTAACAACAGTATGGATGAGGTCTGGATGGCTGGGTAAA
The DNA here is from genome assembly GCF_045791955.1 of Oncorhynchus clarkii lewisi. Classification (NCBI taxonomy): domain Eukaryota; kingdom Metazoa; phylum Chordata; class Actinopteri; order Salmoniformes; family Salmonidae; genus Oncorhynchus; species Oncorhynchus clarkii. The sequence continues at coordinate 2,797,858 of NC_092178.1, forward strand.
TATGGTATGGATGAGCTCTGGGTATGTTGGTAACTATAGAATTGATGAGGTCTGGATGTCTGGGTAAATATGGTATGGATGAGGTCTGGATGTGTTGGCAAATATAGTATGGATGAGGTCTGGATGTCTGGGTTATAACAGTATGGATGAGATCTGGATGTCTTTGTAACACGGGTATGGATGAGGTCTGGATGTGTGGGTAACAACAGTATGGATGAGGTCTGGATGTCTGGGTAACAACAGTATGGATGAGGTCTGGATGGCTGGGTAAATATGGTATGGATGATGTCTGGATGTCTGGGTAACAACAGTATGGATGAGGTCTGGATGGCTGGGTAAATATGGTATGGATGAGCTCTGGGTATGTTGGTAACTATAGAATTGATGAGGTCTGGATGTCTGGGTAAATATGGTATGGATGAGGTCTGGATGTGTTGGCAACTATAGTATGGATGAGGTCTGGATGTCTGGGTTATAACAGTATGGATGAGGTCTGGATGTCTGGGTAACAACAGTATGGATGAGGTCTGCATGTCTGGGTAGCAACAGTATGGATGAGATCTGGATGTGTTTGTAACTGTAATAGGGATGAGGTCTGGATGTGTGGGTAACAACAGTATGGATGAGGTCTGGATGTCTGGGTAAAAACAGTATGGATGAGGTCTGGATGTCTGGGTAACAACAGTATGGATAAGGTCTGGATGTCTGGGTAACAACAGTATGGATGAGGTCTGGATGTCTGGGTAGCAACAGTATGGATGAGGTCTGGATGTGTGGGTAACAACAGTATGGATGAGGTCTGGATGTCTGGGTAACAACAGTATGGATGAGGTCTGGATATGTGGGTTACAACAGTATGGATGAGGTCTAGATGTCTGCATAACAACAGTATGGATGAGGTCTGGATGTCTGGGTAACAACAGTATGGATGAGGTCTGGATGTGTTGGTAACAACAGTATGGATGAGGTCTGGATGTCTTGGTAAATACGGTATGGATGAGATCTGGATGTGTTTGTAACTATAGTATGGATTAGGTCTGGATGTCTGTGTAAATACGGTATGGATGAGGTCTGGATGTCTGGGTAAATACTTTATGGATGAGGTCTGGATGTGTTGGTAACTATAGTATTGATGAGTTCTTGATTTCTGGGTAAATATGCTATGGATGAGGTCTGGATGTCTAGGTAAATATTGTATGGATGAGGTCTGGATGTGTTGGTAACTATAGTATGGATGAGGTCTGGATGTGTTGGTAACTATAGTATGGATGAGGTCTGCATGTTTGGGTAAATACGGTATGGATGAGGTCTGGATGTCTACCGAAGATTCAGAGACTCAGTCCTCTCTCTGTTAGTATTCTGTTCAGGGTGACCACTACCGTGGATTCAGAGACTCAGTCCTCTCTGTTAGTATTCAGTTCAGGTTGACCACTATCGTAGATTCAGAGACTCAGTCCTCTCTCTGTTAGTATTTTGTTCAGGTTGACCACTACCGTGGATTCAGAGACTCAGTCCTCTCTCTGTTAGTATTCTGTTCAGGTCGACCACTACCGTGGATTCAGAGACTCAGTCCTCTCTCTGTTAGTATTCTGTTCAGGTCGACCACTACCGTGGATTCAGAGACTCAGTCCTCTCTCTGTTAGTATTCTGTTCAGGTCAACCACTACCGTGGATTCAGAGACTCAGTCCTCTCTCTGTTAGTATTCTGTTCAGGTCGACCACTACCGTGGATTCAGAGACTCAGTCCTCTCTCCTAGTATTCTGTTCAGGTCGACCACTACCGTGGATTCAGAGACTCAGTCCTCTCTCTGTTAGTATTCTGTTCAGGTCGACCACTACCGTGGATTCAGAGACTCAGTCCTCTCTCTGTTAGTATTCTGTTCAGGTCGACCACTACCATAGATTCAGAGACTCAGTCCTCTCTCTGTTTGTATTCTGTTCAGGTCGACCACTACCGTGGATTCAGAGACTCAGTCCTCTCTGCTAGTATTCTGTTCAGGTCGACCACTACCGTGGATTCAGAGACTCAGTCCTCTCTCTGTTAGTATTCTGTTCAGGTCGACCACTACCATAGATTCAGAGACTCAGTCCTCTCTCTGTTTGTATTCTGTTCAGGTCGACCACTACCGTGGATTCAGAGACTCAGTCCTCTCTGCTAGTATTCTGTTCAGGTCGACCACTACCTAGTAGCCTAGTCACCTGCTGTGTTGTGTGCTATGGCTTGTTTTTAGAGCAGCATTGCCGGCCAAAAGTTATACCATACTGTGATAATAATGTGGCCCTCCACAGCCACTGTAGCCCGCCCCTTTGGTGCTGTTATGAATGAGATCACACTAACGAGCACAGAGTCAATTAGCGCACATGTCTGTGTCCCATATCACACCCTATTTCCTGTCTAGTACACTACTTCTGAACAGAGCGGGCCCTGGTTAAAAGTATTGTACTAAATAGGGAATAGGGTGCCATTTTGGAAGTAGACGTGTACTAAACTTGTCGACCTCTGGCAAGGGCAAACAAACTGGCCGTGCCACAGACTGTAGGATATAACTCTTTAACCCAGTCTCCACTGAGACCATTCCAGAGTCTGTAGACTATAGCTCTTTATCCCAGTCTCCACTGAGACCATTCCAGAGTCTGTAGACTATAGCTCTTTATCCCAGTCTCCACTGAGACCATTCCAGAGTCTGTAGACTATAGCTATTTATCCCAGTCTCCACTGAGACCATTCCAGAGTCTGTAGACTATAGCTATTTATCCCAGTCTCCACTGAGACCATTCCAGAGTCTGTAGACTATAGCTCTTTATCCCAGTCTCCACTGAGACCATTCCAGAGACTGTAGACTATAGCTCTTTATCCCAGTCTCCACTGAGACCATTTCAGAGACTGTAGACTATAGCTCTTTATCCCAGTCTCCACTGAGCCCATACCAGAGACTGTAGACCAGGTATTCCCATACTGGGGTATGCCAAATAAAAATGTGATTCACATTTAAAAATAAAAATAAATTAACAAAAATGTAATTTGTTTTTGAGAAATGTTTTTCTTCACATTTTCAAACAGTACATTTACATTTTCCAAAGGGGCTACATATTTTTCTGAGGTATTTGTTTTGCCTCATTTCACTGCCCAAAAATACAATTTTACCATCTAGTGTTCAGCAAAATAACAAGACAATGTCAAATACAGGCAGCCTAGTCAAATAATTAACATCTAATCACATTAACTCTCTTGCGATAAACCTTCACTCTTGTGCAGACATTTAGAAACTTAAGATGACTATTTGAAAAATAAGCCACGGGAGTTTTTTGAGCGAGAATTAAGATGACTTTTGAGTAGTAAGACATGTATAAAAGCAACAGATACCATTAATAAGAAGGGGCTAGAAGCATCTTATATGGTGAACTGCCTAGTGGCTAGGACAGGCAAGCTCCATACTATTGTGGAGGACTTAATTCTTCCTGCTGCCGCGGACAATACTGGGGGAAAAGGCCAAAAAAACTATACAGACAATGACTTCATCAAACAACACTGTTTCATGACGCATCAGTGACATGGCAGGAGATGTTTTGAAACAATTACTGCTTCACACACAAGCCAGTGAATTACATGCATTACAGCTGAATGAGTCAACAGATGTGGCAGGCCTGGCACAGCTCCTGGTATATGTCCGTTGCGTTTAAAAGGGGTCAATTAAGAAAGACATCCTCTTCTGCAAACCACTGGAACCAGGACAACACGAGACAATATTTTGAAAAGTACTGGACAGCTTTATGACATTAATGGACTTTGTTGGTCAAGATGCGTTGGTATCTGTGCCGATGGAGCAAAGACATGACCGGGAGACATAGTGGAGTGGTAACGTGCGTGAAAGCAGTTGCTCCCGACACCACTTGGGTACACTGCAGCATCCACCGAGAGGCTCTTGCTGCCAAGGGAATGCCTGAAAGCCTAAAATACATTTTGGACACTGCAGTGAAAATGGTTAATTTTGCCCCTCAACTCTCGTGTATTTTCTGCATTGTGTAATGATATGGGCAGCAACCACGTAATGCTTTTACAATTGAGAGACAAGCTAAAAGTTTTCTTTACTGACCATAATTTTCACTTGTCTGACCGCTTGCATGATGATGAGTTTCTCACACGACTGGCCTATATCTGGGTGATGTTTTTTCTCACCTGAATGATCTGAATCTAGGATTACAGGGACTCTCCGCAACTATATTCAATGTGCAGGACAAAATTGAGGCAATGATTAAGAAGTTGGAGTTCTTTTCTCTCTGCATTAACAAGGACAACACACAGGTCTTTCCATCATTGTATGATATTTTGTGTGCAAATGAACTCAAGCTTACGTACAATGTCAAATGTGATACAGCGAAGCACCTTAGTGAGCTGGGTGCGCAATTACACATGTACTTTTCCGAAAAGGAAGACACAAACAACTGGATTCGTTATCCCTTTCATGCCCTGCCTCCAGTCCACTTACCGATATCTGAACAAGAGAACCTCATCAAAATTGCAACAAGCGGTTCTGTGAAAATGTAATTTAATCAGAAGCCACTGCCAGATTTCTGGCTGCGCTCAGAGTTTCTTGTCTTAGCAAATCACGCTGTTAAGACTCTGATGCCGTTTGCAACCACGCACCAATGTGAGAGTGGATTCTCTGCCCTCTCTAGCATGACAACTAAATACAGGCACAGACTGTGTGTGGGAAAGGATTTAAGACTGAAACGGTCTCCAATACAACCCAACATTGCAGAGTTATGTGCATCCTCTCAAGAACACCCTTCTCATTAACCTGTGGTTAGTTATTCATAATTTTTGATGAACAAATAAGGTTTTATATGTAATATGCTTAAATAAATAGAAAAATGATTGATTATTATTATATTATTATTAGTGCCCTGGTTCTATAAGAGCTCTTTGTCACTTCCCACGAGCCGTGTTGTTACAAAAACTCACTCACTCATTCTTATGTTTAATACATGTATTGTATATTGTGTCTGTGGCAGGCTTACAATGATGGCAAAAAACAGCATTTGAGAGTACGCTGACCCTGGTGCTAGAGGGGGTACAGCTGGAAGTTGAATGTTTGAAGGGGTACGAGACTATACAAACTTTGGGAAACACTGCACTCACGAGACTCCCAGTTACACAATACATGTTTTAAAACTATGTCTAAAAACTGTTCACACCATGTGGAAGGAATATGGTTGATATCCCTTTAAATGGAGAGAAGGCATGCAATGGAACAGGGAGATTTGTTTCTCTTAGGCACTTCCTTGTTGGATTTTCCTCAGGTTTTCACCTGCAATATCAGTTATGTTTTACTCACAGACAATATTATGACAGTTTTGGAAACTTTAGAGTGTTTTCTATCATATTCTGACAATTATATGCATATTCTAGATTGGGCCTGAGAAATAGGCAGTTTCATTTGGGTACGTTTTTCATCCAAACATCAAAATACTGCCCCCTACACTCAACAGGTTAAAGAAACTAACTTTGGCCTTCCGGATAGCCTGAGTGCACTTACAGTATTTCTCATGTGCCTGAACGTCAGCCTGAGTATGCGTGTGCCGAGCCTTTTGCCAAATGGAATTCTTGAGATGGAGTAACTCTGCAAGATCACGATCAAACCAGGAGCTGAACCTGTTTTTAATTCTCATTTTCTTTATGGGGGCATGTTTGTTAACAATACCACTGAAAATATAAAAAAACAAGGTCCAAGCGTCTTCGACAGAGGGGATCAAGCTGATTCTATACCATTTTACAGAGGCCAGTTCATGAAGGAAGGCTTGCTCATTAGTTGTTTAGCAAGCGTCTATGACAAACCAGGACAGGTCGTTTCACTGAGCAGCCATTACGAACACAGGCTGTGAAACAGTGATCACTAAGGTCATTACAGAAAACACCAGACTGATACCTATCAGGATTATTTGTGAGGATAACAACGAGTGAAACATTTTGTCCAGGAAGTTGTCTAGAAGATAATGAATTTGTTGTTGCATAATAGTTTTGTGGTAGATTTCCACACTACTTTCCTTCCATCTGTCGCATTTCTTAATATTATTCAGTCCCTTTGGCTTTGATGCCTCATGATTGAGCAAAGCTCTGTTCAAGTAGAGTGTGATTTTGCTGTGGTCTGATAGGGGTGTCAGTGGACTGACTCTGAACGCTCTGAGAGACTCTGGGTTGAGGTCAGTGATAAAGTAGTCTACAGTACTACTGCCAAGAGATGAGCTATAGGTGTACCTACCATAGGAGTCCCCTCTAAGCCTACCATTGACTATGTACAGATCCAGCATTCGACAGAGCTGCAGGAGTTGCCACCCATTTTTGTTGGTTATGTTGTCGTAGTTGTGTCTAGGGGGGCATATGGGGGAGGGAATGCTGTCACCTCCAGGTAGGTGTTTGTCCCCGTGAGTGCTGAGGGTGTCAGGTTTTTGTCACATTCCTCCAGGATGGAGAAGCTGTCTTTATTAAGGTATGGGAATTCTATTGAGGGTGTATACAGTATGTACCACACAGGAGGACATTTTTCTCTGTTGAGATCATTTCCTTATTAATTTCTTGCCAAATGTCAAATGTTCCTCTTTTGACCAATTTAATACAGTGGGTTAGATCTGCTCTATACCAAATTAGCATACCCCCTGAGTCCCTTCCCTGTTTCACACCTGGTAGTGTGGTTGATGGGACTATCAGCTCTCTGTAACCTAGAGGGCAACCAGTGGATTCGTCTCCTCTATAGCACCCACCTGGTAGTGTGGTGGATGGGACTACCAGCTCTCTGTAACCTAGAAGGCTACCAGTGGGCCCGTCACCTCTATACCACCCACCTGGTAGTTTGGTGGATGGGACTACCAGCTCTCTGTAACCTAGAAGGCTACCAGTGGGTCCGTCTCCTTTATACCATGTTTCTTGTAGGATGACAATGTCTGTATTTCCAATTTATTTGATGAAGTCTGGGTTCCTGCTCTTCAGGCCAAAGGCAGATGACCTCTGACCTTGTATATTCCAGGATGAGATAGTAAAAGCTTTGTGTTCCATAGTGTCTAGTGTTGTTGTTGTGGGGTTTAGGTCCGGAACATCACAGTAGGTGTGAGCAGAGCATGTTGACATTTGATGCATACCACTTAGGTCGCAAATGCTACTTGGGCGTGTGTAATAGGGGGGTTGGGCCTGTTGCTATGCTCACATTCTGGGCATATCTCCTGCGGTCATGTTGAGGTCCTTGCCGTAGGGGCGGGGGACATGGTGTGGGAAGAAGGGGCATAGGTCTGATATGGGACAGGGTGTGGCAAGGGTTTGTTTGGGGGTTGGGGTGTGGCTGGTGATGATGGGGTCTGGGTGTAGGTCCTCTTGGTGTGGGATCTCTCGTTGCAGGTCCTTCAGGAGGGGCTCTTGCAGGTCTAGGAGGGTGTCTCGCTGTTCTGGGAGTCTGTTGCTCTGTTGCTCTTGTGTGAGGTGCTGGGGCTATGGTTGAGGATGAAGTCCTTCAGGGTCCTGGCAAAATTTGGGATTGTTGCCTTGTAAAGGTGTACCTGGTCGTAAAGGCTGTTCAAGTCCAGAGTGGAGGGCCAGGTTAACATTAGGTTTTGAGGCAGAGTCTCACGAAATGCTTGCATTCACCCGTTGTATGGTGGCAGGTTAACAATTCAAACCCCTCTCTCTCCCATTCTCTCCTCCTCAATCTCTCTACCCTTCTCTCTCTATCTCTCTTTCTCTGTCTTTCTCAACCTGGGTGACTAAAGCCTCTTCTTCCCAGGAGGTAAACATTCTCTCTTTCCCTCCCTCTCTTTACCCCTCCCTCCCTCCCTCTACTCCTCAGTCTCCCACTACCTTTCTACCTTTCTCTCTCCCTCCCTCTCTCAATCCATGTCCTCCTCTCCCGTTGGGACTAAATTATTCTTCGCAGGAGGTAAACCTTCCGCAGCTCCCTGCTGCCAGCAGTAGAAGTCGTGACTGGTTTAACATATCAAAGGTGCTGCCTGACTACAAAGCTCTATCATTACTCCAACTTCAAAACCAGGCCCAGCATGTCATCTTAACAGGGAGAAGAAAGAGGGCCTGTCAGTAAGGCTGAGACCTCCCAGTAACTATGGTAGAACTCTGGTTAGTGTTCCCGAATGTAGGATAGCGGAACCATTCTTTACTCATCATCATCACTGCAACGTGACGATAATCATACATCTAAATTCTCCTGTCAGTCTGGGACACACGGAGTGAAGATTCTTGAAAGATGATCTGAGTGTTTCTTGACTAAGATACTGTCCCAGATACTGTCCCAGATACCCATTTGAGAAGAAACAGTGCTGTGATCTGAGTGATTTCACTTTTAAACTTTAAACGTATAAAATGGCATGATAGTTTCTACTCCCCCTTTCTCCTAATATATAATAATATAAAATAATAATACAAATAACAATATATAATATATAATAATAATATATAATAATAACAATATATAATAATATTTAATAATAATATACATAATATAAATGTAACAATGATATATAATATATAATAACAATATATAACAATAATAATAATATAGAATATAGAATAACAATATAAAATAATAATGCCATTTAAAATATAATAATAATAATATATAATATATCATAACAACATATAATAATGATATATAATATCCAATAATAACAAAATATAATATATAATAACATATAATATATAACATATAATAACAACATCAAATAATAATATATAATATATAATAACAACATACAATAATACTAATACATAAGAGAGATTACCTTTCAGGGCCCAAGTCTGACAGAATCGCTGCAAAAGATCTAGGTGCTGCTGTAGGCCCTCCTTTGTTGAGGACAGAAGCACCAGATCATCAGCAAACAGTAGACATTTGACTTCAGATTCTTGTCGGTTGAGGCCGGGTGCTGCAGACTGTCCTAAAACCAATTCATTGATATAAACGTTGAAGAGGGTGGGTCTTAAGCTGCATCCCTGTCTCACCCCAAGCCCCTGTGGAAAGAAATGTGTGTGTTTATTTGCTAATTTGAACCACGTTGTTGTTGGTGTACATGAATTTTATAATGGTGTATGTTTTCCCAACACCACTACTTTCCATCAGTTTTATAGCAGACCCTCATCGCCAATTGAATCAAAGGCTTTTTTGAACATTTCAACATAGCATGAGAATACTGCCTTTTTGTTTGTTTTTCAATTAGGGTGTGCAGAGTGAATATATGGTCTGTCGTACGGTAATTTGGTTAAAATACAAACTTGACATTTGCCCAGTACATTGCTTTCACTGAGGAATTTTGCAGTCTACTGTTATTGATAATGCAGACGATTTTCCCAAGGTTGCTGTTGACATATCCCGTGATAGTTATTGGGGTCAAATTTTGATCCACTTTTGTGGATTGTTGTGATCAGATATTGGTTCCAAATATTGGGAAAGATGCCAGCTGAAAATAATATTAAAGAGTTTAAGCCCATCCAACTGGAATTTCTGGTCTGTATATTTTATCATTTCATTTAGGGTAACATCAACACCACAGGCCTTTTGGGGTTTGTATTTGTCCTCTAGTTCATTCAATGTAATTGGAGAATCCAGTGGGTTCTGGTCGTCTTTAATAGTTGATTCTAAGATTTGTATTTGATCATGTAGTATATATATAGGATAAAATCAACCTCAAAAGCCTTTTTGGGGTTTGTATTTTGTCCTGTAGTTCAGTATGTGTAATTGGATAATCTAGTTGGTTCTGGTAGTCTTTAATAGCTGACTAAGATGTTTAATTGATGATGGTTTTGCTAACTTTTTTTTGTGATAAGGCCAACATTTGGAGAAGTGGTTTATTGATACATCTTCATTTTGGATAGATAACTTGTCATGTTGTTGTTAGTTTAATGTGTTTAAATTTTCCTAGAAGTGGTTAGAGTCTATGGATTCTTCAATTGCATTGAGCTGATTTCTGACGTGTTGTTCTTTTTTTCTCGTAATGTATTTCTGTATTGTTTTAGTGATTCACCAAAGTGAAGGCGTAGGTTCAGGTCTTCTGGGCCTCTGTGTTTTTGGTAAGACAGGTTTCTTAGTTTCTTTCTGTGGTTTTTGTTGATCAAACCATTTATCATTGTTGCTAATTTTCTTAGGTTGTCTGCTTGATTTTGTTTTGATTTGATAGGGAAGCTGAGAGGTCAAATACTGTATACTTTTTCTACTGCTAAGTTTACACCTTCACTATTACAGTGAAACATTTTGTCCAGGACATTTTCTAGAAAGGATTGATTTTGATGTTTCCTAATAGTTTTTTGGTAGATTTCCACACTTCCATCTCCTTCCATCTATAGCATTTCTTAATATTATTCAGTTCCTTTGGCTTTGATGCCTCATGATTGAGCATAGCTCTATTCAACTAGGTTGTGATTTTGCTGTGATCTGATAGGGGTGTCAGTGGACTGACGGTGAACGCTCTGAGAGACTCTGGGTTGAGGTCAGTGATAAAGTAGTCTACAGTACTACTATATAGATGTACCTACCAAAGGAGTCCCTTCGAAGCCATTGACTATGAACATACCCAGCATCTGACAGAGCTGCAAGCGCTGTGATCCATTTTTATTGGCAGAGAAAAAACAGCGAAAGAAACAACTCACCCAAATGTATAGCCCCGTTGGAAAACCTAAATGTACTGTTTGAAAATGTGAAAAAATATATATTTAATTTTTTAAATGTGAATACTTTTATCTGCCGTTTGGGAATACGAGAGCAAACAAAAAACATACTTCGGCCTAAACATCAGCGGCACTTCTAAAAAGCTGTGAACGAACTGAGAGACAAGAGACACGAAGGGGCTTCTAAAAATACTTCAGTCAGAACCCATTTCCCTTTATGGTTGTGAGGTCTGGGGTTCCGCTCACCAACTAAGAATTCACAAGATGGGACAAACACCAAATTGAGAATCTACATGCAGAATTCTACAATAAATATCCTCTGTGTACAACAATGTAAAACAACAAATAATGCATGCAGAGCAGAGTTAGTCCGATTTCCGCTAGTTATCAAAACCCAGAAATGAGTCGTTAAATTTTACAACCACCTAAAAGGAAGTAATTCCCAAAACGTCCATAACAAAGCCATCACCTACAGAGAGCTGAACCTGGAGAAGAGTCCCCTAAGCAAACTGGTCCTTGGGCTCTGTTCACAAACACACAAACAAACCCCACAGAGCCCCAGGACATTAACTTGGGCTCCCGAGTGAAGCAGCGGTATAATGCACTGCATTTCAGTGCAAGTTTATTGGTCACATACACGTGATTAGCAGATGTTATTGCTGGTGTAGCGAAATGCTTGTGCTTCTAGCTCTAACAGTGCAGTAATATCTAACAAGTAATATCTACCAAACTACCCAACATATACACAAAACACACAAATATAAGTAGCAATGAATTAAGACTATATATACATATGGACGAGCGATGTCAGAGCGGAACGGACTAAGGTACAGAATATAGTATATACATATGAGATGAGTGATGCAAGATGTGTAAACATTAAGTGACTAAGATACAATAGAATAGCAAAGAATACAGTTTATACCTACAGTTGAAGTCAGAAGTTTACATTACATACACCTTAGCCAAATACATTTAAACTCAGTTTTTCACAATTCCTGACATTTAATCCTAGTAAAAATTCCCTATCTTAAGTCAGTTAGGATCCCCACTCTCTTTTAAGAATGTGAAATGTCAGAATAATAAAGAAGAGAGAATGATTTATTTCAGCTTTTATTTCTTTCATCACATTCCCAGTGGGTCAGAAGTTCCCAAGTTTACATACACTCAATTAGTATTTGGTAACATTGCCTTTAAATTGTTTAACTTGTGTTTAACTTGGGTCAAACATTTCAGGAAGCCTTCCACAAGCTTCGCACAATAAGTTGGGGGAATTTTGGTCCATTAGTTCTGACAAAGCTGGTGTAACTGAGTCAGGTTTGTAGGCCTCCTTGCTCACACACGCTTTTTCAGTTCTGCCCACAAATTTTCTATAGGATTGAGGTCAGGGTTTTGTGATTGCCACTCCAACACCTTGACTTCGTTGTCCTTAAGCCATTTTGCCACAACTTTGGTAGTATGCTTGGGATCATTGTTCATTTGGAAGACCCATTTGCGACCAAACTTTAACTTCCTGACTGATGTCTTGAGATTTTGCTTCAATATATCCACAAAATGTCCCTCCCTTATAATGCCATCTATGTTGCGAAGTGCACCAGTCCATCGTGCAGCAAAGCACCCCAACAACATGATGCTGCCACCCCTGTGCTTCACGGTTGGGATGGTGTCTTCAGCTTGCAAGCCTACCCCTTTTTCCTCCAAACATAACGATGGTCATTATGGCCAAACAGTTCTATTTTTGTTTCATTTTTTGGGGAAAAAAAAGTACGATCTTTGTCCCCATGTGCAGTTGCAAACCGTAGTCTGGCTTTTTTATGGTGGTTTTGGAGCAGTGGCTGCTTCCTTGATGAGCGGCCTTTCAGGACATGTCGATATAGGACTTTTTTTTACTGTGGATATAGATACGTTTATACCTGTTTCCTCCAGCATCTTCACAAGGTCCTTTGCTGTTGTTCTGGGATTGATTTGCACTTTTCACACCAAAGTACGTTCATCTCTAGGAGACAGAACGCGTCTCCTTCCTGAGTGGTATGACAACTGCTTGGTCCCATGGTGTTTATACTTGCTACTATTGTTTGTACAGATGAATGTGGTACCTTCAGTCATTTGGAAATTGCTGACCCAGACTTGAGGTCTTGGCTGATACCTTTTGATTTTCCCATCATGTCAAGCAAAGATTCACTGAGTTTGAAGGTAGGTCTTGAAATACATCCACATGTACACCTCCATTTGACTCAAATTATGTCATTTAGTCCCAGAAGCTTCTAAAGCCATGACATGGAAAGACAGTACCGTGCAGTACCGAAGAGCCCTTACTGCTGCTCGATCATCCTATTTTTCTAACTTAATTAAGGAAAATAAGAACAATCCGAAATTCCATTTTTAATACTGTCGCAAAGCTAACTAAAAAGCAGCAGTAGTTTATGTGTCGGGGGGCTAGGGTCAGTTTGTTATATCTGGAGTACTTCTCCTGTCCTATTCGGTGTCCTGTGTGAATCTAAGTGTGCGTTCTCTAATTCTCTCTTTCTCTCTCTCGGAGGACCTGAGCACTAGGACCATGCCCCAGGACTACCTGACATGATGACTCCTTGCTGTCACCAGTCCACCTGGCCGTGCTGCTGCTCCAGACCTGAGCCCTAGGACCATGCCCCAGGAATACCTGACATGATGACTCCTTGCTGTCCCCAGTCCACCTGACTGTGCTGCTGCTCCAGTTTCAACTGTTCTGCATTATTATTATTCGACCATGCTGGTCATTTATGAACATTTGAACATCTTGACCATGTTCTGTTATAATCTCCACCCGGCACAGCCAGAAGAGGACTGGCCACCCCACATAGCCTGGTTCCTCTCTAGGTTTCTTCCTAGGTTTTGGCCTTTCTAGGGAGTTTTTCCTAGCCACCGTGCTTCTACACCTGCATTGCTTGCTGTTTGGGGTTTTAGGCTGGGTTTCTGTACAGCACTTTGAGATATCAGCTGATGTACGAAGGGCTATATAAATAAATTTGATTTGATTTGACATAATTTTCTGGAATTTTCCAAGCTGTTTAAAGGCAGAGTCAATGTAGTGTATGTAAACTTCTGACCCACTGGAATTGTGATACAGTGAATTATAAGTGAAATAATCTGTCTGTAAACAATTGTTGGAAAAATGAGTTGTGTCAAGCACAAAGTAGATGTCCTAACCGACTTGCCAAAACTATAATTTGTTAACAAGAAATGTGTGGTGTGGTTGAAAAACGAGTTTTAATGACTTTTAATGACTCCAACCTAAGTGTATGTAAACTTCTGACTTCAACTGTATGAAAAAAAACATTATTAAAGTGACTAGTGTTCCATTTCTTAAAGTGGCCAATGATTCCTTGTCTATTGTCAGCAGCCTCTAATGTGCAAGTGATGGCTGTTTAACAGTCTGATGGCTTTGAGATAGAAGCTGTTTTCAGTCTCTCTCGGTTCCAGCTTTGTGGCACCTAAAATGACCACGCCTTCTGGAAGATAGCGGGGTGAACAGGCCAAGTGTTTCGGGTGGTTGTTGTCCTTGAGGATCTTTTTGGCCTTCCTGTGACATCGGGTGGTGTAGGTGTCCTGGAGGGCAGGTAGTTTGCCCCCGGTGATGCGTTGTACAGACCTCACTACCCTCTGGAGAGCCCTGCGGATGCAGGCGGTGCAGTTGCCGTACCAGGCGGTGAAACAGCCCGACAGGATGCTTTCAATTGTTCTTCTGTAAAAATGTGTCTGGGTTTTGGGTGACAAGCCAAATTTAGTTTGCCTAGTGAGGTCGATGAGGCTCTGTTGCGCCTTCTCACCACAGTGTGTGGGTGGTCTATTTCAGTTTGTCAGTGATATGTACACCAAGGAACTCAAAGCCTTCCACCTTCCATCTTCTTCCAGCCCACTGTCAGACTCCAAATTGACAGAGACATGAACTTTATATTCAGACATTTCTTCATCTTCCATAATGGAAGATGCTCTTTCCACACTAGCTTCTCACTCTACAAAAAAAACGAATTCTAAGGCCCTCTGAGCAGACATTACTTTTGCCATACTGATTGATTGTGGTAAGGAGCCACACAGGCAAATCTATTTATTTTTTGTGTCCCACTCCCAATTTGCACCTGGCTGGAATAGAGTCTGGGAAAATATAATTTTTGTTTTTACAATGTATCTAAATAATGTATTGTAATAACATTGTGCAGGTTCCCACAAGACATTGTGCAGTTTCAGACACTACAAAGGGTTAAGAGTGGGAGAAAAGTGGGAGACAGGCAGACAGACAGGGAGACAGACAGGTTATTGGTGCTGTGTTGAAACAGCAGCCCCAGGGAGGAGGAAGACAGAGTGAAGGCACACAGCAAACCTTTGTTTCATTTTAACTTGTTTTCACCTACACACACACTTTCCCACACTTTTATCACCCTCAGGCCCAGTGGACCAGAACACCACATATGTAATATAAATGTGTAGGGGGTCCAGACCAGAACACCACCTATGTAATATAAATGTGTAGGGGGGTCCAGACCAGAACACCACCTATGTAATATAAATGTGTAGGGGGTCCAGACCAGAACACCACATATGTAATATAAATGTGTAGGGGGGGGCACAGTGTGCACTCAATTAAAATGTGTTATTTTACATGTTCTTCACAGGCCAATGAATCTCAGATTGAAAAAATAATGAATTGTGTCATTTTTCTTTCAGTAAACATTGTAAATGTGTCCCATAGACCCGAACAACACATTTTCCGACCCCCCCTTAATCAATCTACGCACAATAACCCATCACGACAAAGGTTTAACCGTTGCCATACCAACCGGCGGTGATGCAACCGGTCAGATGGTGCAGCTGTAGACATTTTTGAGACCCATAACAAGTCTTTTCAGTCTGCTGAGGGGGAAAAGGTGCTGTCTTGCCCTCTTCTGACTGTCTTGGTGTGTTTGGACCGTGATAATTTGCTGGTGAGGTAAGACCAAGGAACTTGAAACTGTTGAGATATAAACATCCAACTGAAATAGACTCCTACTAATCTTACGTCCGCAACTCATAAATGTTAGATGTGTTTCCGCCTGTAAATATCAAATCAAAATCAAACGTATTTGTCACATACACATGGTTAGCAGATGTTAAATGCGAGTGTAGCGAAATGCTTGTGCTTCTAGTTCCGACCGTGCAGTAATATCTAACAAGAAATCTAACCTAACAATTTCACAACAACTACCTTATACACACAAGTGTAAAGGAATGAATACGAATATGTACATACAAATATATGAATGAGTGATGGCCGAACGGCATAGGCAAGATGCAGTATATGGTATAGAGTACAGTAAAGTTCATTCATTCATTTCATTCTCTCTCCAAGATCGCATAGCAGTTCAGACGTCTTTTGTCCTCGTCTTGTCGTGTCCTGTATATATATATATTTACAACTTTTTTCACATACATTTTATTTTTATTTTCCATCAACTCATCTTCTAAACACTCTCCTGCAACCAGCCTCACCAATTTATATTTATAAAAAAGTATTATTTACCTCAGATCTGTAATCCTCCAAGAAGCTAGCCAGAAACTCCAAGAAGCTAGCCAGAAACTAGCCAGGAGCTAGCCAGGAGCTAGCCCAGAAGCTAGTTAGCTTCTTTACTGGCAAATCGTTAGTATTCAGCTAATCACGGTTTGTGGTCATCAGCTATCCTTTAGCTCGAAAATCTATCGCCAGTTCTGTACGGCCGCAGCGCGGCTCGGAACGGAACATACCGGACCAATTTTTCTCTCCATGTCCCTGGATTTCAACTGCTCTCTGGACATTCATACCCGGATCTCACAGCTAGCTAGCTGCTATCTGTGTGACAGTCGGCTTTCGTCGATTCCGGAGCAAACATCGATTGTTCCGGTGCTAGCCAGCTCCGTCAATCACTCCTGAGTTCCATCATTCACTCCTGGGCTGCAGTCACCTATCCGGACCCGTTTCACTGCCTACGCGGAGCCCCACCGGGCCTTCACAACTGGACTGCCGACGTTATCTACCTGAATGAGATCCGGCTGGCTCCTCTGTCGCGACGTTACCTGAACGCCCATTCTGCGGCCCGCTAACCGTTAGCTGTCTTACCGGCTGCTATCTGAATAGACAATCGGACAATTTATTTATTTTTATTATTATGTTTTCTTCTCGGGCCTCTATAACTATATCTATTGTTCTTATTTTTGTTGTTGTTGTGTGATTTGGATTAATCCCCTCTACCACACGGAACCCCACTAATCTACTGACCGAACGCAAGAGGTGGCTAACAACAGACTCCATCCTATGCTAGCTTGCTACCGATGGCCTGGCTAGCTGTCTAAATCGCCGTGAGCCTCAACCAACCTCTCCACTCACTGGACCCTTTTGATCACTCGACTAAGCATGCCTCTCCTTAATGTCAATATGTCTTGTCCATTGCTGTTCTGGTTAGTGTTTATTGGCTTATTTCACTGTAGAGCCTCTAGTCCTGCTCACTATACCTTATCCAACCTATTAGTTCCACCACCCACACATGCAATGACATCTCCTGGTTTCAATGATGTTTCTAGAGACAATATCTCTCTCTTCATCACTCAATACCTAGGTTTACCTCCACTGTATTCACATCCTACCTTACCTTTGTCTGTACATTATACCTTGATGCTATTTTATCGCCCCCAGAAACCTCCTTTTACTCTCTGTTCCAGACGTTCTAGACGACCAATTCTTATTGCTTTTAGTCACACCCTTATTCTACTCCTCCTATGTTCCTCTGGCGATGTAGAGGTGAATCCAGGCCCTGCAGTGCCTAGCTCCACTCCTATTCCCCAGGCGCTCTCTTTTGACGACTTCTGTAACCGTAATAGCCTTGGTTTCATGCATGTTAACATTAGAAGCCTCCTCCCTAAGTTTGTTCTATTCACTGCTTTAGCACACTCTGCCAACCCGGATGTTCTAGCTGTGTCTGAATCCTGGCTTAGGAAGACCACCAAAAATTCAGACATTTTAATTCCAAACTACAACATTTTCAGACAAGATAGAACTGCCAAAGGGGGCGGTGTTGCAATCTACTGCAAAGATAGCCTGCAAAGTTCTGTCCTACTATCCAGGTCTGTACCCAAACAATTTGAACTTCTACTTTTAAAAATCCACCTCTCTAAAAACAAGTCTCTCACCGTTGCCGCCTGCTATAGACCACCCTCTGCCCCCAGCTGTGCTCTGGACACCATATGTGAACTGATTGCCCCCCATCTATCTTCAGAGCTCGTGCTGCTAGGCGATCTAAACTGGAACATGCTTAACACCCCAGCCATCCTACAATCTAAACTTGATGCCCTCAATCTCACACAAATTATCAATGAACCTACCAGGTACCTCCCCAAAGCCTTAAACACGGGCACCCTCATAGATATCATCCTAACCAACTTCCCCTCTAAATACACCTCTGCTGTCTTCAACCAAGATCTCAGCGATCACTGCCTTATTGCCTGCATCCGTAATGGGTCAGCGGTCAAACGACCTCCTCTCATCACTGTAAAACGCTCCCTGAAACACTTCAGCGAGCAGGCCTTTCTAATCGACCTGGCCGGGGTATCCTGGAAGGATATTGACCTCATCCCGTCAGTAGAGGATGCCTGGATATTTTTAAAAAATGCCTTCCTAACCATCTTAAATAAACATGCCCCATTCAAGAAATTTAGAACCAGGAACAGATATAGCCCTTGGTTCTCCCCAGACCTGACTGCCCTTAACCAACACAAAAACATCCTATGGCGTTCTGCATTAGCATCGAACAGCCCCCGTGATATGCAGCTGTTCAGGGAAGCTAGAAACCATTATACACAGGCAGTTAGAAAAGCCAAGGCTAGCTTTTTCAAGCAGAAATTTGCTTCTTGCAACACTAACTCAAAAAAGTTCTGGGACACTGTAAAGTCCATGGAGAATAAGAACACCTCCTCCCAGCTGCCCACTGCACTGAAGATAGGAAACACTGTCACCACTGATAAATCCACCATAATTGAACATTTCAATAAGCATTTTTCTACTGCTGGCCATGCTTTCCACCTGGCTACTCCTACCCCTGTCAACAGCACTGCACCCCCAACAGCAACTCGCCCAAGCCTTCCCCATTTCTCCTTCTCCCAAATCCATTCAGCTGATGTTCTGAAAGAGCTGCAAAATCTGGACCCCTACAAATCAGCCGGGCTAGACAATCTGGACCCTTTCTTTCTAAAATTATCTGCCGAAGTTGTTGCCACCCCTATTACTAGCCTGTTCAACCTCTCTTTCGTGTCGTCTGAGATTCCCAAAGATTGGAAAGCAGCTGCGGTCATCCCCCTCTTCAAAGGGGGGGACACTCTTGACCCAAACTGCTACAGACCTATATCTATCCTACCATGCCTTTCTAAGGTCTTCGAAAGCCAAGTCAACAAACAGATTACCGACCATTTTGAATCTCACCATACCTTCTCTGCTATGCAATCTGGTTTCAGAGCTGGTCATGGGTGCACCTCAGCCACGCTCAAGGTCCTAAACGATATCTTAACCGCCATCGATAAGAAACATTACTGTGCAGCCGTATTCATTGATCTGGCCAAGGCTTTCGACTCTGTCAATCACCACATCCTCATCGGCAGACTCAACAGCCTTGGTTTCTCAAATGATTGCCTCGCCTGGTTCACCAACTACTTCTCTGATAGAGTTCAGTGTGTCAAATCGGAGGGTCTGTTGTCCGGACCTCTGGCAGTCTCTATGGGGGTGCCACAGGGTTCAATTCTTGGACCGACTCTCTTCTCTGTATACATCAATGAGGTCGCTCTTGCTGCTGGTGAGTCTCTGATCCACCTCTACGCAGACGACACCATTCTGTATACTTCCGGCCCTTCTTTGGACACTGTGTTAACAACCCTCCAGGCAAGCTTCAATGCCATACAACTCTCCTTCCGTGGCCTCCAATTGCTCTTAAATACAAGTAAAACTAAATGCATGCTCTTCAACCGATCGCTACCTGCACCTACCCGCCTGTCCAACATCACTACTCTGGACGGCTCTGACTTAGAATACGTGGACAACTACAAATACTTAGGTGTCTGGTTAGACTGTAAACTCTCCTTCCAGACCCATATCAAACATCTCCAATCCAAAGTTAAATCTAGAATTGGCTTCCTATTTCGCAACAAAGCATCCTTCACTCATGCTGCCAAACATACCCTTGTAAAACTGACCATCCTACCAATCCTCGACTTTGGCGATGTAATTTACAAAATAGCCTCCAATACCCTACTCAACAAATTGGATGCAGTCTATCACAGTGCAATCCGTTTTGTCACCAAAGCCCCATATACTACCCACCATTGCGACCTGTACGCTCTCGTTGGCTGGCCCTCGCTTCATACTCGTCGCCAAACCCACTGGCTCCATGTCATCTACAAGACCCTGCTAGGTAAAGTCCCCCCTTATCTCAGCTCGCTGGTCACCATAGCATCTCCCACCTGTAGCACACGCTCCAGCAGGTATATCTCTCTAGTCACCCCCAAAACCAATTCTTTCTTTGGCCGCCTCTCTTTCCAGTTCTCTGCTGCCAATGACTGGAACGAACTACAAAAATCTCTGAAACTGGAAACACTTATCTCCCTCACTAGCTTTAAGCACCAACTGTCAGAGCAGCTCACAGATTACTGCACCTGTACATAGCCCACCTATAATTTAGCCCTATCAACTACCTCTTTCCCAACTGTATTTAATTTATTTATTTATTTTGCTCCTTTGCACCCCATTTTTATTTCTACTTTGCACATTCTTCCATTGCAAAACTACCATTCCAGTGTTTTACTTGCTATATTGTATTTACCTTGCCACCAAGGCCTTTTTTGCCTTTACCTCCCTTCTCACCTCATTTGCTCACATTGTATATAGACTTGTTTATACTTTATTATTGACTGTATGTTTGTTTTACTCCATGTGTAACTCTGTGTTGTTGTATCTGTCGAACTGCTTTGCTTTATCTTGGCCAGGTCGCAATTGTAAATGAGAACTTGTTCTCAACTTGCCTACCTGGTTAAATAAAGGTAAAATAAATAAAATAAATAAAAAGTATTAACTTAAGGGGGCTGAATAATTTTGTTTTTTTTTCCCCTCCCACTAATTTCCCTCGTCACTTTTCACTAGAAACTGAAATAACATGACATTTACGTAAGTATTCAGACCCTTTACTCTGTACTTTGTTGAAGCACCTTTGGCAGCGATTACAGCCTCTAGTCTTTTTGGGTATGATGCTACAAGCTTGGCACACCTGTATTTGGGTAGTTTCTCCCATTCTTCTCTGCAGATCCTCTTAAGCTCTGTCAGGTTTGATGTGGAGCATCGCTACACAGCTATTTTCAGGTTTTTCCAATGATTTTTGATCTGGTTCATCCGGGCTCTGGCTGGGCCACTCAAGGGCATTCAGAGACTTGTCCTGAAGCCACTCCTGCGTTGTCTTGGCTGTGTGCTTATGGTCATTGTCCTGTTGGAAGGTGAACCTTTGCCCCCAGTCTGAGATCCTGAGTACTCTGGAGTAGGTTTTCATCAAAGATCTCTCTGTATTTTGCTCCGTTCATCTTTACCTGGATCCTAGATCTTGATTAGTCTCTGCCATTGAAAAACATCCCCACAGCATGATGATGCCACCACCGTGCTTCACAGTAGGAATGGTGCCAAAGAGTTCAATCTTGGTTTCATCAGACCAGAGACTCTTGTATCACATGGTCTGAGAGACTTTAGGTGCGTTTTAGCAAACTCCAATTGGGTTGTCATGTGCCTTTTTACTGAAGAGTGGCTTTAGTCTGGCCACTGTACCAGAAAGGCCTGATTGGTGGAGTGCTGCAGAGATGGTTGTCCTTCCGGAAGGTTCTACCATCTCCACTGAGGAACTCTGGAGCTCTGTCAGAGACCATCGGGTTCTTTGTCACCTCCCTGACCAAGGCCCATCTCCCCTGATTGCTTAGTTTGACTGGGCGGCCAGCTCTAGGAAGAGCCTTGGTGCTTCCAAACTTCTTCCATTTAAGAATGATGGAGGCGACTGTGTCCTTGAGGACCTTCGATGCTGCAGACATGCTTTGGTAGCCTTCCCCAGATCTGTGCCTCGACGCAATGCTATCTCGGCAAGCAGACTCAATCCTGTCTCGGAGCTCTACGGACAATTCCTTTCAACCTTATGGCTTGCTTTTTGCTCTGACATTAACATTCAACTGTGGGACCTTATATACAGTGGGGCAAAAAAAGTATTTAGTTAGCCACCAATTGTGCAAGTTCTCCCACTTATAAAGATGAGAGAGGCCTGTAATTTTCATCATAGGTACACTTCAACTATGACAGATAAAATGAGAAAAAAAATCCAGAAAATCACATTGTAGGATTTTTAATGAATTTATTTGGTCTGAATACTTTCTGAACACTGTATATGGTGTATCATACCATCCACAGCATTGCAACCCTAGATGATAGCATAACTATGGATATATTTTAAATGAACTGTCTTTAAAACATTTTGTCACAAACTGTATCAATCTGGAAACAAATGTTCAAAGAGAGATATGAATAATTTCCTTAATAAGCCAATTTACCAATTTACCAATTTTAACCAATTTGAACCAAAGAAAAATGGATATGGATAGAAACAGTGAGCTGTTGGAGGTCATTAATAATCCACAAAATGGGAAATCTCTGGGTAATGATGAATTCCCCAGTGGAATTTTACAGATACTTTCGTCCCAAATAACTAAAGCCTACGCTACTTATACTCACAGCAGCTTTAGAAAACAAATAACTTCCCCAAACTCTCTTTGGCTACAATAAACCTACTTAAAAATAAATAATAGGATCTGCATCCGCCCAGTACGACTTTGAATGTGGATTATAAAATAATTTGCTAAGGTATTGGCTTTTCAAATAGAAAGAGTAATACGAAAGTTGATTCACTTAGATCAAACAGGGTTGATACGGAATAGGATATCTTCAGCCAATCACCCGCTGATTGTCCATTATACCAGGAAGTTGAACGTTCTAAAAGTGGCAGGATCTTTAGATGCTGAAAAAGCGTTCGATTGGGTGGATTGGGCATATTTAGTGGCTGTCTTAAAGAAAATGGGTCACGTCTCAATCTGGGGGAGAAGAAGAAGTAATGGAGATGTACGGAGATTACATTTTACAACAGTTGGAAACAGTTGGTGCTGTATCAGGAATTGGGGGAAAAAAATGAATGATGACTTTTCATGCTTGGAAAGAAGATTTCGGTGGAAATGGGCAAAGACACAGCGATGGAGATCTCTCCCTATTTCTATGTTAGGTCAACATAATCAAAATGTATATTATTCCAAGCCTTTACATTCCATCCGGCTTCTTTAAGAAAATAAATGTATCAGAAATCAAGGTAAGACCCAGATGCAGACTGTCGAAGTAACAATAGGTTTATTGTAACAACCGGTCAGGCAACAACAGGTCAAGGCAGGGGTCGAACATCCAGGGAAAGGCAAAGGTACAGGACGGCAGGCAGACTCAGGGTCAGGGACAAGCAGAGTGGTCAGGCGGGCAGGTAAAGGGTCAGGACAGGCAAATGTCAAAACCAGGAGGACGAGGAAAGAGAGCCTTGGAAACGATAGGCACTGACAGGAGAAACACTGGCGAGCAAGATGAACTGGCAACAGACAGACAACACAAGAATAAATACTTAGGGGATAATTGGGGAAGGGGGCGACACCTGGGCGACACCTGGAGGCGGGTGGAGACAAGCACAAGAACAGGTGAAACAGATCAACCCACATGTTTCTTGTAATTGATAGCATGACAGTATATAACCACTATAATACATGAGCTCAAAATTCATGATGCTACTTTGGAACCAGGAGTTAACGGTATTGTCATTAAATGCTGAAGGTAATGTTCCAAATAGAGGTTTCTGGTAACATGGGTTTCTTCCAGTTCTTGAATTTATGTACATTTCCCCAAATACAAATTGAATTGAAAATCATTGGAGTGTCATTTTTTTAAAATTACGAGCCTAGTTAATTTAGCCACAGAAAAAGTCAGCAACCTTCCCGCTAGCCATGATTGGCTGAGATTATGATTGGGCTGGACATGCAGAGAGCTGAGTTTGGATTGGTCTGCCATATAGCACGCTTCTATCTATTTGAGCTGGTCAGTAATTCATTTTTTTTAAATGTATTTTACCAGGTAAGTTGACTGAGAACACATTCTCATTTACAGCAACGACCTGGGGAATAGTTACAGGGCAGAGGAGGGGGGATGAATGAGCCAAAAGTAAGCTGGGGATGATTAAGTGACCGTGAGGGCCAGATTGGAAATTTAGTCAGGACACTGGGGTTACCACCTCTTATGATAAATGCCATGAGATCTTTAGTGACCACAGAGAGTCAGGACACCCGTTTAACGTCCCATCCAAAAGACGGTACCCTACACAGGGCAATGTCCCCAAACACTGCCCTGGGGCATTGGGATATTTTTTTCACCTGAGGAAAGAGTGCATCTGAGGAAAGAGTGCATCCTACTGACCCTCCAACACCACTTCCAGCAGCATCTGGTCTCCCATCTAGGGACCGACCAGGACCATCCATGCTTAGCTTCAGAGGCAAGCAAGCAGTGGGATGCAGGGTGGACTGCTGTCTAACACTGCTTTTAAAAAATGTATCGCATTGTAAAACTGCATATGTGCATATGTGCTACACTTTCTGGAGGACAGTTTTGAAGTCAGTGGAATTCGAGTATGCTATAGCTAAGGAGATTGGTTAAACACCTGTCTCCAGATTACATCTTCAAACTAAGGGCAACCATGGCATCCGTGACAGGAAGTAAGATAGTCTAGCTAGCTACATTTTAAAATATTACATGTTTCTAATTTTGATAGAAATTGGTTTCATATCAAGTTAAAGTGTATTGTTAGCTAGCTAACATTAGCTGGCTGGCTCGCTAGCTAACGTTATGTGTATGATCTTATTATTCGTATCTCAGAGCCATTTGTTTGACTAGTTATAGCCTACTGTTAGCTAGCTAACATTGAACCTGGTTGGTTAGCTACCTGCAGATTCGTGCAGGGCAGTAATGTCACGAGTTGGGACTATGGTTAATTGTTTAGCCATTTTCTAATATGTTCATCAACTTCCAAAGCATAATTACTCTCCCCTTGTTCCTCAACTATAGGCATATCATTGTGTAGCTCTGTGTCTTTGCTTTTATCCAATGTAAAAAATAAAATAAAAACATTTCAAATTTTGCAACGTTAGACAGAATCAAGGTGGTTGGTCACTATTGATCCGAGATATGTGCAAATGCTCATATTTGCTCATACAACCTTACACATACGTTATACACAAACATACACTCTTGCCAGAAATGTGTATCAGTTTGAGATGCAACAAACTGTGCTATCATATTGAGTTTATTGAGTTTTTATTTAATTTTTACAGGGACAGTGCACATTAATCAACATTAATCACCGTTTCAGTAAAAATGCCGGTTTTAGCCAGCCGGCTAATTTTCAACCGCAGTCCCTTGGCAGGTTATTAAAAACATTTACAATATAGACAATCATTGAGCAGTGAGCAACATAGAACAAGCAAGACATAGCATACAGACAGAGCAACATAGGACAAACAAGACATAGCATACAGACAGAGCAACATAGGACAAACAAGACATAACATACAGACAGAGCAACATATGACAAGCAAGAAGTAGCATACAGACAGAGCAACATAGAACAAAGAGCAGCAAGACAAAATTCATAAAAGCAACAAAGTGTTTCCACACCTCACAAGTTACAGACAACAGACAACATGGAAAGCGGCAACACACAGCTAGGGATTATGATCACAAATCTGATTGACCATATAGCTTCAAGCATTTTGTTAAAGTCTGATACAGTATGTGGTGCAGTTATGTGTATCTGATGGCAGTGTATTCCAGACATGGGAAGCTCTCAATGAGAAAGCGGATTTACTAAAGGTGCTTTTCCTTAAGGGAACTATACAGTCACCTCTCATGGCAGACCTTGTGGATCTGCTGCCATATGTTTGGGTTTTCTGTTTAACAAAAATACTGAGTGGAGGGGGAGCCAGGCCATTAAGGATCTTGAATACAAGACATGCATCGGTGTATTGCACAAGATTTTCCCAACTCAATATCATTGTGTCTAGGAATTTATATCCATCCCATTATGTCTGTTGGGAAATTTAAATATTGGTGACCAATATCACTTTGGTCTAATTGCTGCATACATTTTTTTTTATAGCTGAATAGCATCAGACTTACCATCAGTAACAAACTGAAACAAACAAGCTGAAATATGTAATTATATTCCATTAGATTCTGTGTTCTACAAAATTAAGCAAAAAAAAAAATAAGATTTGTTTGCTTAAATCTTAAAAACGTACATTGACAATCTTGAGGAGTGTGTCATTTCCCAACAGACATGATCATGGTGGAATTTAATGTGGACCTGTGTATTGAAAGGCTATTGTGTGTTTTTTTGTGAGTTGGTGGATAGGGGTGGGCATGTTGTGGTGTGTATCTGGTGTGGTGGTCGTGTTGTTTCTGTTGGTTCGTGTTTATCAAAAAAATAAAAAGATGAAGATGGAGTCCGAACGAAGTAAGGGAATACCCCCCTGAATTGTACAAAAATGAATGGCAAGATATTGGCATTGGACAAACCATATACACGATGTCCAATACCACCCAAAGCGGCGTTGATTCGTGTAAAGTATATGGCAAATGCCATATGGCAATTGCCAATTGTAACACCTCAAAAATCCAACAGGGGGCGAGTGCGCTCCACCGGGGTTTTTCATATTGGAAATGTAACCCAAGTCAACATCCAAAAGAAAATTTTTGAAAAAAGGATATTTTTTTCAAAAACTTTTCACCCCTTAAAAAAGTGCTTTCTGGGCCTTTTTTCGAAATTCTTTCGATTTTTTTGTCAATTACACATGTGTAAGAGCTGTATGAATATACTTTTGTCCAATTTTTTTATCATATTTTTTTTTTTTTTAATTACATGCGCATAAGGCATATGTTTTGTACATTTGCAATATGATTTCATAGGAAGTCAAAAGTCAAAAGTCAAAAATGTCAAAATTTGGTAAAAAACTTCACACATCCTTAAAAAAGTGCTTTCTGGACCGTTTTTCAAAATTCTTTCAATTTTTATGTCAATTACACATGTATAAGAACTTTATCAACATACTTTAGTCATACTTTATTATCCTTTTTTTTTTTTTTTTTTTACTTGTGCATAAGGCATATGTTTTCTCCATTTGGAATATGATTTCATAGGAAGTCAAAAGTCAAAAGTCAAAAATGTCAAAATTTGGTAAAAAACTTCACACATCCTTAAAAAAGTGCTTTCTGGACCGTTTTTCAAAATTCTTTCAATTTTTGTGTCAATTACACATGTATAAGAACTTTATCAACATACTTTAGTCATACTTTATTATCATTATTATAATTTTTTTTTTTACTTGTGCATAAGGAATATGATTTGTCCATTTGCAATATGATTTCATAGGAAGTCAAAAGTCAAAGTCCAAAGTCAATTTTTTGGGGGGCCAAAATTGACTGAACTGATGAACTCGGGACGGCCGGGCAGTGATAGTTGTTCATTTCCATCACTCGTTGTGTTGATTTCATCATGTCCATTTGAATCATGTCCACTATAGAATCATATTGCAAATGCGCGTGCAACTGGTAACCGGGAAAAAAAAAATGATGATTTCATTATGTCCATTTGTTTATGTTTCCTTACTTTTTCAAAGTCACTGTGCATTTGCAATATGTTTCAATGGGCAGGTACCATCACGAATTTGTCATGCTCAAAATTTTTAGATGTATTTTTTTTTGTTTCTTACTTTTTCAAAGTCACTGTGCATTTGCAATATGTTTTAATGGGCAGGTACCATCACGAATTTGTCATGCTCAAAATTCAAGCTTTACTTTGCTCAAACTATACCTTTGTCATCTTGTGATCTAAAATATGCAACTGGTTACCCAAAAAATGTGTTGATGTTTTTTTGTTTATGTTTCCTTACTTTTTCAAAGTCACTGTGCATTTGCAATATGTTTCAATGGGCAGGTACCGTCACGAATTTGTCATGCTCAAAAATTTTTAGATGTATTTTTTTTTGTTTCTTACTTTTTCAAAGTCACTGTGCATTTGCAATATGTTTTAATGGGCAGGTACCATCACGAATTTGTCATGCTCAAAATTCAAGCTTTACTTTGCTCAAACTATACCTTTGTCATCTTGTGATCTAAAATATGCAACTGGTTACCCAAAAAATGTGTTGATGTTTTTTTGTTTATGTTTCCTTACTTTTTCAAAGTCACTGTGCATTTGCAATATGTTTCAATGGGCAGGTACCGTCACGAATTTGTCATGCTCAAAAAATTTTAGATGTATTTTTTTTTGTTTCTTACTTTTTCAAAGTCACTGTGCATTTGCAATATGTTTTAATGGGCAGGTACCATCACGAATTTGTCATGCTCAAAATTCAAGCTTTACTTTGCTCAAACTATACCTTTGTCATCTTGTGATCTAAAATATGCAACTGGTTACCCAAAAAATGTGTTGATGTTTTTTTGTTTATGTTTCCTTACTTTTTCAAAGTCACTGTGCATTTGCAATATGTTTCAATGGGCAGGTACCATCACGAATTTGTCATGCTCAAAATTTTTTAGATGTATTTTTTTTTGTTTCTTACTTTTTCAAAGTCACTGTGCATTTGCAATATGTTTTTTCACTATAGAATCATATTGCAAATGCACGTGCATCTGGTCACCCCCCCAAAAAAATTTTTGATTTTTTTTGTTTATGTTTCCTTACTTTTTCAAAGTCACTGTGCATTTGCAATATGTTTTTTCACTATAGAATCATATTGCAAATGCACGTGCAACTGGTCACCTAAAAATAAAAATAAAATGTTTATGTTTCCTTACTTTTTCAAAGTCACTGTGCATTTGCAATATGTTTCAATGGGCAGGTACCATCACGAATTTGTCATGCTCAAAATTTTTTAGATGTATTTTTTTTTGTTTCTTACTTTTTCAAAGTCACTGTGCATTTGCAATATGTTTTTTCACTATAGAATCATATTGCAAATGCACGTGCATCTGGTCACCCCCCCCAAAAAATTTTTGATTTTTTTTGTTTATGTTTCCTTACTTTTTCAAAGTCACTGTGCATTTGCAATATGTTTTTTCACTATAGAATCATATTGCAAATGCACGTGCATCTGGTCACCCCCCCAAAAAATTTTTTGATTTTTTTTGTTTATGTTTCCTTACTTTTTCAAAGTCACTGTGCATTTGCAATATGTTTTTTCACTATAGAATCATATTGCAAATGCACGTGCAACTGGTCATCCCCCCAAAATAAATTTAGATTTTTTTTGTTTATGTTTCCTTACTTTTTCAAAGTCACTGTGCATTTGCAATATGTTTTTTCACTATAGAATCATATTGCAAATGCACATGCAACTGGTCATCCCCCCAAAAAAATTGTAGATTTTTTTTGTTTATGTTTCCTTACTTTTTCAAAGTCACTGTGCATTTGCAATATGTTTTTTCACTATAGAATCATATTGCAAATGCACGTGCAACTGGTCATCCCCCCCCAAAAAAATTTAGATTTTTTTTGTTTATTTTTCCTTACTTTTTCAAAGTCACTGTGCATTTGCAATATGTTTTTTCACTATAGAATCATATTGCAAATGCACGTGCAACTGGTCATCCCCCAAAAAAAAATTTAGATTTTTTTTGTTTATTTTTCCTTACTTTTTCAAAGTCACTGTGCATTTGCAATATGTTTTTTCACTATAGAATCATATTGCAAATGCACGTGCAACTGGTCATCCCCCCCAAAAAAAATTTAGATTTTTTTTGTTTATTTTTCCTTACTTTTTCAAAGTCACTGTGCATTTGCAATATGTTTTTTCACTATAGAATCATATTGCAAATGCACGTGCAACTGGTCATCCCCCCAAAAAAAATTTAGATTTTTTTTGTTTATTTTTCCTTACTTTTTCAAAGTCACTGTGCATTTGCAATATGTTTTTTCACTATAGAATCATATTGCAAATGCACATGCAACTGGTCATCCCCCCAAAAAAAATTTAGATTTTTTTTGTTTATGTTTCCTTACTTTTTCAAAGTCACTGTGCATTTGCAATATGTTTTAAAGGGCAGGTACCATCACGAATTTGTCATGCTATAAAAATCTTGCAGGAATGTGAAATTGACTGGCCCGATGAACTCGGGATGGCTTTGCAGTGATTCTGGGTCATCTCAATCGCTCGTTTAGGTTGATTTCAGAATGTCGCTTTTGGTGATGTTTTTTCACTATAGGATCATATTGCAAATGTACAAGAGTCAAGTGGACAAGAGTCCATCAGTCAATTAGATATCATTCTGACCACCAAACTGATACAAACTGACACCAAACCCACTTTTTCCAACTCGTTTAGTAGCCAACTATTACATACTTCAGAGCTGGCCCAAAATTCACAACCCCTTCGGTTCAAACCATAAAAAAACCATAAAACACGTAGTTACGTTCTAGCTGCGGGTCCATTTCTTATGTTATGTGTTGGCCTAGCTGAGGCGACCCCGAATCCCAAGTTTCGGCTCGATAGGTCATTTGGTGTCCGAGAAAAACCCTAATTGGTGCTGAAAATCCACTATTTTCCATGACTTGCTACGGGGTCCTTGAATGAGCTATTGGACAGAAACGTTGGGGTCTGTCTATATGGGCCGAGACGTTTGCAATGCACCTAGTCTTGCGACTCTGGGACATTTCTAAATGTCGTCATTTTCGTGATGCAAAAATGAATTGAAGTTATTTCAAATGTACGAGGCTGTTTCTCGGTCCGAGAACCGTCTAGAGCCACGTAACTCACCACGCACCATCTACGGGAGGTCTAGAACAGGTTTCTAAAGTTTCGGAACTCTAGGTCCGACGGTTCTTTTTTAGCTCCAACAAAGCTAACTATTGGAGCCACTGTCTGTCTCTACGCACCCCAATACGTCCCTCCTTCCAAGTTGTGTTTTAGTGTGATTTTTTTTTCCTTTGAATTTTTTTGGGAAAAATGACTGATTTACAGTTCATGGGGGTTGCCTAATCACACATATGAAGTTTTGGAAAGATCAGACTTTTTTAACCCTTCGAAACAGCCCCTGAGACACCAATTATGGCACTTCCGGTTGGCACAGGAAGTTATAAATCAACACATATCCTCATTGGGGTATGCTGTTACAGAATCCTGAGTTTTAAGTCCTTACGTTAAGAATTGACTGATCTACACAGGGTTGAATGCACTATGTCTATCAAACTGCATGCAGTGTATGGGTAAACACTTTTAGGGGCATTTTAACCACTTCCGGTTGGTCCAGGAAGCTTAGAATCAACACAGGTAGACCTCATAGTGGCCTGATGGACTGGTACCGAAGACAGGTTCATACGGCATTCATAACCCACATAGGCCTCAGGTTGAAATTAGGGGTGCAGGCAATGTATTCCTATGGGGAGAGATGACACTGTAATCTGTGAGATCAAAAAACACTGTTTTACTGTTAAGGGTTAATGCCACACGGTCAAGGTTAGGCTTGTTCAGATCGGGAGGACCTTAGGAACATTCATGTGGTGCAATTTTTCTTCTCACTCTAACGGTTCTCTCACTGTCACCCAAAAGCAAATGACATTGTGGTGCAGGCTTCATTTTGGGCCTACTATTCTAATGCTCGCTGCGCCTAGACCGAGCGAGCTACGGTCAAGCGGGATATCTCGCTGAACTCGGTACGGCCTAGGGATTATGGTAATGCCATTTCCTGCTCTCTGTGTCTTTAAGCACCGCACTTTATCACTCCATCCTTCCTGTGTGTGTGTGAGGGAGCTTTTCTTTGACATCTGTTGGGATTAATGACTGATTTACAGTTCAGAAGGGTTACCTAGTCACACATATGAAGTTTTGGAGAGATGTGACTTTTTTAACCCTTCGAAACAGAGAGTGTGACCCAATTAAAGGCACTTCCGGTTGGCACAGGAAGCTATAAGTAAACACATGTCTTGATTTACATAGCCACTTACAGAATCCCGAGTTTTAAGTCTTTACGTTAAGAATTGACTGATCTACACAGGGTTGAATGCACTATGTCTATCAAACTGCAGGCAGTGTATGGGTAAACACTTTTAGGGGCATTTTAACCACTTCCGGTTGCTCCAGGAAGCTTAGATTCGACACAGGTAGATCTCATAGTGGCCTGATGGACTGGTACCGAAGACAGGTTCATACGGCATTCATAACCCATATAGGCTTCAGGTTGAATTTTGTGGTGCAGGCAATGTATTCCTATGGGGAGAGATGTCACTGTAATCTGTGAGATCAAAAAACCCTGTTTTACTGTGAAGGGTTAATGCCACACGGTCAAGGTTAGGCTTGTTCAGATCGGGAGGACCTTAGGAACATTCATGTGGTGGAATTGTGCTTCTCACCCTAACGGTTCTCTCACTGCCACCCAAAATCAAATGACATTGTGGTGCAGGCTTCATTTTGGGCCTTCTTTTTTTCAAGTTTGCTGCACTCAGAACGAGCTACGGTCAAGCGGGGCATCTCCTTGAACTCGGCACAGTCTGGAGACTATGGTGATGCCATTTTTTGTGTTGATTTCAGAATGCCATTTTGGTGATGGTCCCTCTCCGTTTAAACATATTGCAAATGTACAAAAGTCAACTAGCAAGTCAGTGTCCATCAGTCAATTAGATGTCATTATGACACCAAATGGATATCAATTGACACCAAACCCACTTTTTCCTACTCATTTAGTAGCCAACTATCACATATGTCAGAGCAGTCCCATAATTCACAGCGCCTTCGGTTTAAAACATAATAAAAAGGTAAAACACATAGTTACGTTCTAGCTGCGGGTCCAGTTCGGACATTATGTGAAGGCCTATGTGAGGCGACCCCGAATCCCGAGTTTCGGCTCGATAGGTCATTTGGTGTCCGAGAAAAACCCTAATTGGTGCTGAAAATCCACTTTTTTCCATGCCTTGCTACGGGGTCCTTGAACGAGCTATCGGACAGGCACGTCGGGGTCCGTCTCTATGGGCCGAGCCGGTTTCAATGCACCTAGCCTTGCGTCTCTGAGACTTTTCTAAACGTCGTCATTTTCGTAATGGTCAAAATGAATTGAAGGTATTGCAAATGTACGAGGCTGTTTCTCGGTCCGAGAACCGTCTAGAGCCACGTAACTCACCACGCACCATCAACCGGAGGTCTAGAACAGGTTTCTAAAGTTTCGGAACTCTAGGTCTGACGGTTCTTTTTTAGCTCCAACAAAGCTAACTATTGCAGCCACTGTCTGTCTCTACGCACCCCAATACGTCCCTCCATCCAAGGTGTGTTTTAGTGTGATTTTTTTTTCCTTTGATTTTTTTTGGGAAAAATGACTGATTTACAGTTCATGGGGGTTGCCTAATCACACATATGAAGTTTTGGAAAGATCAGACTTTTTTAACCCCTCGAAACAGCCCCTGAGACACCAGTTATGGCACTTCCGGTTGGCACAGGAAGCTATAAATCAACACATATCCCCATTGGGGTATGCTGTTACAGAATCCTGAGTTTTAAGTCCTTACGTTAAGAACTG